>NW_009647419.1:3369948-3446872 GCF_000708025.1 Charadrius vociferus | reverse complement strand
CTCTTCTTGATGCACCCCAGGATGCCATTGGCCTTCTTGGCCACCAGGGCACATTGCTGGCTCATGGTCATCCTGTTGTCCACTAGGACTCCCAAGTCCCCTGCCACAGAGCTGCTCTCCAGCAGGTCAGCCCCAACCTGTACTGATGCATGGGGTTATTCCTCCCCAGATGCAGGACCCTACGCTTGGCCTTGTTGCACTTCATAAGGTTTCTCTCCGCCCAATTCTCCAGCGTGTCCAGGTCACACTGTATGGTGACAGCCTTCCAGTGTGTCAGCCACTCCTTCCAGTTTTGTGTCATCAGCAAACTTGCTGATGGTACGCTCTATCCCTTCATCCAGGTCATTGATGAATATATTGAACAGGACTGGACCCCGTACTGACCCCTGGGGAACACCACTTGTCACACACCTCCAACTAGATTCTAGTCAAGGAGAGGAAGAGAAACTCTCTCCCTCCCCATATTACATACAGGGAGTTATGCTTCCCCCTGTTCCCCTGGCTTTATTTAACCCATGGTGCAAGACTGCTCTCAAAAAACTGCTGAATCCCCTGAGTCTTCACTCACCGGGCCAAGGCTGCTCACACTCAGCTCTTCCAATGAGCATCTTCCCCCTCCTGAGCACTGTGAACTCTGCTTCATGGGTGGACACCCCAAGCCTACACCCCCTGCCCACACTCAGCCTCCCCCGCCGCCACTCCCCACCACCCCATGACCCCTCTGGCATCTCCCAAAGAATGCCATGGCATCAGGACAGAGACCATGTCCTGGGCTTCCTCTCACCCCGTGGTGCCGAGTCCCCGCCTCACGGCAGTGCTGAGCTGGCCTGCAAACCACTGCGAGCGGCCAGGGAGAGGAAATGAATTCCCAGGCCCCTCTGCCACGAAGCCTGAGAAGCTAATCGGGGAACTTTATTAAAAAATAATAACGGTGATAAAAAGGGAGAAAAGTAAGCCGCCTTGGAAGCCATTCAACCTCGAGCGCAGGGAGCACGGGAGGCCCTTTCAAATGCAAACATGAGCGAGCCTCCTCCTGGCCAAGCAGCGCTCCGGGCAGCAGGTTGCAGTTATCAGCCATGCTGAGGTCCAGCGCCAGATCACTTCTGATCAAAACCAGCCCCCGCTGGCTCTGCTGGGAATGAAACACATCCCCTCACCGCCTTTTGCCAGGATCAGTTCCCGCCTGGACAGCAATGAATGAAAGCGTTTCACAGAAGCTGGCGGTGCCTCTTCCCAGCAGTTTTCCTCTCTGCAGCTGGGGATTCCCCAGCGGCGTGCCTGAGGCTTACCCAGGTCCTGCTCTGTGGGCAGCCCAAAGCTCCCAGCACCCGGTGATGTGGCAGCACCAGGATCATCTCAAAAGTCTGTTTTTTTAACGTTTTTTTAATAGTGTTTACAAAGCATTGCTCAGAGGCTCAGGGTACACACCTGGGGCTCCCCCTGATATCACAGAAACCAGGTGGGGCAGGGTCTGATGTCCCCAGAGGTACTTGTACCTTGTAATGGTATTTCCTAACGTCTCCCTCCCCGGTACCCCCTTCACCACCACTGCTAGGAAGGGTGAGGAGACAGGAAAGTCCCTCTGATTTCCCTCTAGCCTATTCTCCAGCCAGGGAGCTGGAATGTGACTGAGACCCATGAACAGTCCTATCAACTTCCACCCATGCAAACAGAGAAAAGCCAGCCCCTTTCTGGGGATAAGGTCCCACAGACTCAGAAACACTCCCTGAAGTCCAGCCTCTTCATCTGTGCGGTCCCTCTCCTCCTGGCAGCTGTCCTGCTTCACCACTGGACATCACGGCTCTCCTGCACTAATTACTAGCCTCCACCTATCTGACTTGGACTGCCCTCTGGCAGCTTCCTATCATCTTTTTGGCATCTTTCTGCTGAGGTGAGCTTGCTTGACTTGAGGGGAGGACTCCACTGATTTATCCTTCCCACCCTGGCCGGTGCCCCTCCAGGTCACAGTGGAAGAAGTGCTCCAGCACATCCCTCATGTCTCTTCACACCACAGTCCATCCTTCCAATCCTCACAGTTTGCATCTCTCACAGGAGATCTGTTGTTTCAGCAAAGCTTGATGCTCCATTTTCCATCACATCTGGAGTACATCACCTCATCAGTGAAATCCTCCAGGCAGAAAAGGGCGGTTCATCATGCCCCAGTGTAGGGACAGTACCTGCAACATTAGCCCCTGGGACGGTCCTGTCCTCATGTGGATTCACCCTGCCTGTTCCCTAACTAGCAGCTAACGGACAAAACAGGAATTTCATGCAGTCAAAATCCCTGTGACAGATCATCTCTAGGCAGGATGTGTGCTCCTCCAGGGCGGATTTTCTCACTCCAAAAATGAAGGAGTTCCAGGCAAGAGGCGGGAGCTCAGGGACAGAAGAGGCAAAGCCACTGCAGGGAGCTGAGCTACTGCAGAAAGGGACACCACTATGGCCTACGCGTGGCTGGGGCTCCAGAGCTTAGTCTGACGCATGTCAGAGCCATGGCTGTGGTTGGGCCATCACCATTGTACTGGGTTTGGCTGGGACATCCCAGACGAGGTGATGCTGTGGCCACTGGAGATGGAAACCACTTTCCTGTGTCCATTTAGTGCATGTTGCCCTTCACATTGATTCTGCCCATCCAGCCCCTTTCCTCTGCTCCTCTTCACGCAGCTGTCCCACAGAGTTCACCAGTACTAGGGCCAGACCAGCTCCCAGGAGCCAAAGGCATCTTCCAGCAAGGTCCTCCTGTGCCTGGCCAGGATTGGGTTTGTCAGACTGTGTCACTCCTGAGACAACAGAGCCAGCAGCCCACCTTCCTGCAAACACAGCTGGTGCCCAGGGCAGAACGTGCTGGCTTGTCACTTCAGGTGCCTTATGCACAAACTTGTGTGCAAGTAGAAGAAAGAAGCAGGGAAACCACCAGATTAAAGAAACCACAAAGCCTGTCTCTGCGTCTCCCCAGCCCCACCACCTCTGGACGGGATCGATAGGAAACCAAACATCCTGTACACACACAGCGTATCACACGGTGGAGACGGGGAGCTTATCGCCCACTTCCTCTGTGAGCCTGCCCGTACCTCCCAGGGCTCAGCTCCGCTCCCAGCTCCACGTAACAAGGAGAGGTGCAAACAAACTGCCAGCTCATGCCGACCTCTTCGCTTCCCAGGCAGTCTGCCGAGAGCAGCTCTCCTCCCCTTCCCCTCCCCGGGGCACAGTGAAAGCAGGAGAAAGTGCTACTCCTCTGCTCAGGGGAGGAAAGAAAGCTGCAGCACGCACCTTCAAACCCAGGTGCCTTCCCAGGGGTTTGTTCCCCTCCAGGCAGCACCCACCAGGCTCAGCCCCTAGCACCTTGCCGGCATGGCAAGGAATTGCTCCAGCCTCTGGGCTTGTCCTTCTCCCCAGCCCCAGGGGTGTCCCAGAGCAGCCCATGGAGTTAGGCCAGAAAGAGAGGGCAGCAAGCATTTAGAGCAAGTGGGTTAACAGCCACCGAAGGCCACAGACAAACACCTCAGCTAGAGGAAAGTGGCACAGGGGTTCATTCTGCATGGCTTGGCCCCTATCTATGAGGTTTTCCCTTGCAGCCTCTGTTTTCCTTTGGGCCAACCCTCATATTTTTAAAGTCACAATCCCAGCATGAGTCCATTGCTACTTCTGTTATTTCCACCGTGCGGTCCATTACACAGCTGGAAGACTTGGAGGTAAAAAGCAGCTCATCGCTAAATTGGTGTCCTGGTTTGAAGAGGGGTAGAGGAGAGCATCTGTCGGTCCCATCTGGGGTCCCCCAGGTCCCCAGTAGCCGATTTGGCCTAAACCACGACAATTGGCTGTATTGCTGCATGCTTCATCAGGGCTGGGAGTTTTTGTCTTGAGGGAGAAGTGAAGTGACAGAGGTCACTGCACTGCCTTTGATAAGTTAAATGTGAATTTGTCTGGGGGCTCTCCTGGAAAATCGGTCACCTGGGAGCTGTGAAGTGCCTCTGGGGAGACCTGGACAAGGAGGAGGAAGGCTGAGAGGGGAGCATAGAGCTCACCCACAGACCTGAAGTGCATCTCAAGCACTGAGACTGAATAAACCCCACGAGCAAGTTCTCCCTTTGCCCAATGACACCCTTCCAAGGGAAAACACGTGCATAGCTAGGTCCTGGAGGAGACACTTCACTAAAAGCCACAAGCTAATCCTTTGCCTTCACCTGCAGGCAGAGGAGATAGTTAAACCTTTTACTGAAAGCCCACCAGGTTTCTCCTTCCCTCTGCAGCCCACTCTTCCCAGCAGAAAAGGCAAAACTAGGGATGCTAAAGTGGCTATCCCTGTCCCCTTGGGCTCTTTACACCCCTCCAACCCTGCTCCCAGGCTCCGGGAGATCATTATCAGCCACAGGTGACCCCTAGATTAGCTCTCACCACCTGCCCAGGCTCCTGCCATCCCCCATCCATTATGAGCCTCCTCCCTCCTCAGGGGCAAACTGGCTTTCCGGACCCCCCTGCAAGTTTGTCAGGGATGCCAGGACACACAAGGGGTGGTGGGAGCCCTAACTGATAGCCCGTGACGCGCTAATCCTGGGATTAGCCAGAGTTCAGAGGTTAATTACAAAGGTGTGGAGAGGAAGAGGGGGAGAACAGGGACAACGGGAAGACCCAAAATGACTCCTCTGCCTAAGCAGCAATCCTGGACCCAGGCTGGCTGCAGTTTCTGAAAGACAGCGTGAAGGAGGGAATACTCTGGGAGGACATGATCTCCCACCTGGGGTCAGAGGGGCTAGTCCCCCCTGATTCCTGACCCATCTCCAAGCCACCAATCGTCTCCCAGGCCCCAGTTCATAAAACTAGCGCAGCCCTTCCCACAGCAGGGGTGAGGAAACTAAACCCGCTGGAGACTGTGCACAGCCCTAATACAACGCAGGCCATGCAGGAATGAAAAATGAGGACATGCAAGGCAGATATTTCAGGAGAAGGCGGCAGGATTTACAAATCTTCCCACCCAGACTGAGTTCTCAGACATCTCTGTGTCAGAGGCATCACACAGGGAGACCTGAATGGGCTCCCAAGCGGGAAGCAGCGTAAACGCTTCAACCTCAATTCATTATCAGAAAACATCGCTAATTTGCTCCAGCACAACCCTACTAAGTGTGGTTTTCTGGCTTCCAGGCCGTGAAGTAGCTATCTCCGCAGGACACCGCTCTTGGATTAAGTAGCTTTACCCACCCGTGGAGAGTTGCCCAGGTGCCCGGCGTGGCAGAAGCAGCCCCATGCCACCCTCCAAGCCCTGCTGATCGCAAGGGCAAGAGAGGGATAGCGGAGGGTCCCTTCCCAGCTGGTGTCTGCAGGCAGCAGCCCCTGGGGAGTCAGTGCTGTCGGCCCACCAACAGGTTCCTGGCATGCCCCTCGCCCGCCCCATCACTGCCGCATCCCCAGGGCTTTCCTCGGGGATGTCATTAGTCAGAAACTGCAGCATATGACTGCACATCTGGAAGGAGTTAGATGACGAGAGCCTCTGCCAGCTGTCTTCGTTTAGGTTTGTTCATACTTGGAAGCACTCTGCAGCGTGATCTGTAAAATAAAAAGTTGCGCTGATTGACACGAGCTGAGGGTTTCCTCTGAGGCGTTCCCTGCCCCCATCGCCTCCGCCTGGGACGCCAACATTAGTACTTATTACATCTCGGAGGCTGGCTGCATACGACAGAGAAGGCTGTGTAAGAATAATGACGGTACAGCAATTAACCATAGCCTTTCTTCCTGTCAGAGCATGGCCAGCTCTGGCAGGGACAGGGAGCCTGTGGGAATGTCACCCCCATCCGACACTGGGACAGCCCCGATGACACCACCAAGCTTCACCGCCCAAGGGGCACCCTGTGGGGCGACTCTGCTGGGAAGCCAGGGCCCATCCTTCGGAGACTTCACCCCATGCTGAGTGCTGCAGCCTGGGGAGGTGTCCCATAGGCTCTGGGGAAGCTGGTTCCTTTCCCATCCCCATTTCTGTACATGGGCCTCCTCCAGCCCCCTTCCCAGGCCCCAGCGACCCCCTGAGCTCATGCCTTTTGTTCTGCTGGTGGAAGGAGAGGGAGCAGAATGCCCCACCACAGGGGCAAGGGGGTTCTAGCCTCCCTCCAGCCCTTCCCTCTGACCTCCCCATGCTGGACTGGGGCAGCTGGGCAGGTCATGTTGCTTCAGCTCTAAGGGAGGAGATGTGGAGGGGGACACTGGCACTGTGGGGCACACCAGGCACAGGGTAACTCAGCAGGGTGGCACAAGCAACAACCATGCTGGCAGCCATGTCTCAGTGGGGATATGTACCCTGCCATGACCACGGCTCATGCATCCCTCAGCTGTGAGTTTAGTCTATATATCCCACATACCTGCAACACCACAGAGCTCAGGAAGGGCTGCAGAGCTCACTGGAGAAGCAGACAGAAAGCCCGGGGCCCTCCCCTTTCCACACCTCACACCAGTTTCCCATCTGAAGCTGTTTCTGCACAGCTTTGCCTCTGGGTGCAGCAGAGATTAACAAGGTCTGGGGTCAACCAAAGGAGACTAGCAGGAGAGTGGTGTCTAAGCTTCACCGAATCTTCATGGATTTGTCAACAGACTTGGGATCAGCTGTTCCCAATCTGATAATCCAAGTCCCACACACACAGGCAGGGGCTGCCGGGAAAACAGCTGATCTGCTTTAGGATCCCCCAGGGCTGGATCCTTCCCACAAAAGATGAAGCAGGACAGGAGCGGCCAACTGCTGACATGGAGTCCTTCCCGAGAAAAAGGATGCTGCTATGCAGGGCTGTGGGGATGTGTGATGCTGCAAAAGTATGTACCCCTGTAAGAGTGTCATGCATTCACACGGCCATGCACGGCCTCCCTCAGCTTCCGCAGGGCACATATGACCTGCCCAAAAGCAGCATGGGGGGCTCGCAACAGACCCTGGGCGATCGTCTCATCTGTGTGATACATGATCTCCCAACAAGGCTGCCAATGCTGGGCCCCAGCCAAGGGATCTCGTTCCTAAGGACATGTCTTCAATTAATGTCTTTTTTTTCCCCATTTTGTTTAAAATTGGGGTTGAGCTGCTTCTAAACAGATGTGTTGGGGTAGCCAAAATATTTGCCTTTCTGCTGGCTGCTTGTTTGGCATCCATGCCTGGCTGATGCTAAAATATTCTTTGCTCCCCCCTGCAGTGAGTGAGAAGCAACTTGGGGGGTGTGGTGGGTACCCTCCATTCAAACACCCATAGAGCCAAATTCAGCCAGGTCCCTGCTGTCACCATGTCTCATCTGCCACTCCAGCACCTCCCACATCAGCTATGTGCTGTGGAAAATGTGAAAGGAGTTCCTCCCCTGGGAAATGTAGGGGAAAAGGGTCCAGCTCTGGGTGGAGCAGGCAGGAGGCCAGGGAAGGAGCATCCACGGCGGGGACAGGGCAGCGAGCAAAACCCTCCTGCAGCACTGTGACACTGCATGCAGCAACCACCACTCACTCTGCTCACCCCGCAGCCCCTGCACCCAGCCCATGCCAACAGTGCCCAGAAAAGAAAACCCTCCATCAAAGGAGTTGCAGTGGTCCCCACTGGGGTGGCACAGCCCCACACAGCCCCAGTCAGCCCAGGAGCTTTTCATGTACCCGCTCAGCAGGCGAGCAGTGCCAGGGCTTGTCTGTCCCACAGATGGCTTCAGAGACACCCTAACTGCAGGATGTAAGGATGCACTTGGGTGAAAGACACCACACCGTGGGTTGCAGGACAGCCAGCATCCTCTGTCCCTATGCTCACTAGGAGGACAGACCCCACAAAACGCAGCAAAGCCTCGCAGTGACTTCCACCCACTCAGGGACATTATCAGCCCCGGCTTGTCCACAAATGTGCCCTTGGAGATGATTTCCAGCTGCCTACAAGGAGGCTTCTCCACACGCAAACCCTTGCTCTGGGTGCTGGGAAATCCCCCTGCTCGCAGCCAGGACCCGACCCCTGTGATTCAGAGGCCGGGTGGCCGGAGGGACAGTTTACGTGCAGGAGCTGATGAAGGCGTGCAGGCTCACCGCTAGCTCTGCTGCGTGCCTCGGGAAGGAGCCGGGCTGCGCAGCGTGCAGACACCCCGTGACTCAGAGCAGCCTCGCCAGCCCGGCGTCAGGCTCAGGCTGCAGCTGGGGAGCCCGCCAGCATCAGGGATGTGGGGGAAACCTCTGCCGGTCTCATCCTTTCCTTAAGAGGCATAAGAAATAGCATCGCACTGTCCCCTCCTTCTTTCTCCCTGTGCAGACGCAGATCCATTAGTGCTGGCAGAAAACCACACGCAGTTTTAGGGTTGAGAGTGGGGCTGTCTCCACAGATTTCAGCCTCCCAGCACGCTCGTGCCACCTGCAGGGTTAAAGGCAGTCCCCTGCCCTCACAAGTGCTCTCACCAAGGCTCCCTGAGCCTGACACACCAGCTTAACTCTGCAACAAGCTAATAACCAGTGAAGAGAGCATTAAACCAACTGCTCCAGCTCAGCAGCCAGATTCACCCCTACTCAGTCACGCACCTGGACACCCATCCATGATGCAGACAACCGTTTACGCCAAGGCTTTCAGGATACAAACAGCTCTAGCACATCCTCTTGCCCTGAGCCTGAGAGGCCATGGTGGGAAGCAGACATTTCAGTGCTACAGGCTGCTGTCCCTTTTACCAAGGAATAACCCAGCAGGAAGAAATGATGCTATCGGTCCGCCCCAACATAAGGCTGAGCCATCCCTGCCTCCTTCCACCTTTTTTTTTCCCTCTCCTGTTTCCAAAGGTCCTCTTTCCTCACTCATCACTGCCTGCATCCAGATGTCCAGGACAGACCTAGATACCAAAGGACAAAACGCACTGGTCATGCCAATCCCTGGATCCCATCAGCAGCTATTTGGGTCTCACTCAGGGGCTTATTCTTGCTGGTGGTTTATACAGCCACCAAACCCTCAAACCTGTGACTGCAAGGTGAGGTGCCATGATCCTGAGAAAAAGAGACATTTTTACACTGGCCACTTGGCAAATTGTTTGAGACTAGAGTAAAATTCACCTCTGAGCCAGCAGCTCACAGCTCAGCACCTCAGCAACGTGGCAAGCCATAGAAAGCCCTTACTCAAAACTGGAGTGTCAGGAGCTGACCTGGTAACACGTCTCTTGCTATGCTCTCATGTACGTTTTTTGAGTTGGGGGCGAACTTTTTGGACCCAAGTGCTTCTAAGCTTCCCTTGATCTCTGTAGACTTCAGTGTCTCTGCTACAGTCTTTTGTCTTCCACCATTTTGCTGAAACAGGACCCAGTCTCAGCTCGTCTTGTCCTCCAGCAGCAGACCTGAGCAGACCAGGTACACCAGTGCTCCACCTCGGAGACAAGCAGGTTAGTTTCAATAGCAGTTTAGATGCGAAACTCCCCTGTGGGTCTGGCTTGCAGCGTCCCCCAGCTGGAGGTCTGCTCTAGACCTGATATTCAGGCTCTCAGCCGCCCTGGAGTTTCTTGCAGCTCACAAAGACTCAGCGTATGGGGACCTGCATTCGGCAGCAGATGAATCCAAACATTAGGAGACAGGAGTCAGTGGGAAGGAAGAAGCAGTGAGTGGTGAGACATGCTGGCTGAAGACAAACAGTTGGCACCCCTAGTCAAGCTGGTCAGAAGTGCAGAGCCAGAGGGTTAGTATAGTCCATCTCAAAGGGACACAGCACAACATTAAACCTTTAAATTCCTCCTCACTGCTCCAGCTGCATGGCAGCCCAGTGCCACCAAGGGTTTGAAAGTCAGGTAGGCTGGTAGGTGAACATAAGGCAAAACCTGGCAGCTGTATTGCAGATGCCTATGGTAGCTCTGGCTGCATAAACCCCACATCAGATCAGACCATTGTTCTGGCTGAGACTCCTGTTTGTGCGAACAGTAGGGAGCATATTGACACAGCAGAGAGGAGGTGGTGGTAACCTGGGATCACTCACGGGCAGAAGCCCTTAGGTGACAGCAAATGTGCAGAGCTCCAGCCCCATGAAGGAGAGGAGTCAATGCAGGGTTCATCCCCGTGTCAGGATGTCCACATAGCTCCCTGCCCTCTCCCTTCACTGAGGTCTTGCCTCCTCTCCTTTGCCCATGAAAGGCCAAGGGGAGAGGACACTGGTGCAGCAGCCTCAGACACAGGACTATACCCCAGCGACACCCTGCAGCCTCCTAACTACTCCATCTAAATGCCGCAGGCTATAAAATGGGTTTCCACCAGTACCTGCAGGATTGTGGCTGGGATTCGTCCCTTCACCAGGTAGAGGCTCTGCTTCTCCAGTCCTCACAGTCTGAGACATCAGGAGACCAGACATCTCCCTCTTGCTGTCGAGCCCTTAAGTGTGCAAAGGGGTGAGATGTGAACGCATAAATGACACCCCTGCTGATCCCACGGCTGGGCCAGCACCAGATCCTTCAACAGATGGGCCTTTGAAGAAAGGGCTGCAGGGCCCAGGAATATCCAGTTTCTTGCCTGCACTTCAGGTCATTGTGGGCTCTCTCCAGAACCCACCATCAAAGATGTGGGCATGTTGTGACTGTGCCCTGCAGCAGCACATCTGTGACCCAGCTGCACACAGCTGGCAGCACCGGCAGCATCCAGAGCCTCCCGAGGAGAGAGGAATCACCAGCCCATGCTTGCTGCATGGGCTATTCCTCCAGCTCTGAGCAAGGACCCAGTGCCCCCCTCCCAGCTTTTGAGGCTGGTCCCCTATGGAGGGTACCCTTCAGCAGGTCTTTGTGTCCAGATGCCACCACACAGGAGTATCTAATGTGGAGGGAGGATAGTGGCAAGGCCTTGTCTGTTCCCTGGTCACCACCAGCTCACTCATTGCCTCGTCATGGTGCCCCAGACAGATCGACCTCCATTGAGTGCTCCCCCTCGAACACCCACCAGGATGAATTCCTTCCCTCTTAGAAATGTCTCACAATGCAACAAGACTTCCCTTGTTTCCTCAATACCTGAGATTTAGGGCTTTGATTGCCCAACACTCGTCTGATGGGCTTGAAGGGAGGGGGAAGGAGGTTGAGCTGGTGTCCTCAGAACTGATGAGTATCATCCCAAAACAGCCTCGAGCATGTCGTGAAGGTCTGCCCCGAGTCATTCCCTTTGAACTCAACACAGTCATACAGTAAACATCCCAATCTTCAACCCAGCAACGTCAGATGCCGAATGTCCCGATTGGCTGCTCACGTATGCTACTCATGTATTACTAGAGAGCACTTACATCCTCACCACAGCATCCAAGTGGGTTTGTATTTTTCCAGTCTGTTGTGAGTCAGTGGTGAGCAAGTGGGGACGTGTGGACTGTGTCCGGTGATGGTGTGCCATGCATACTCACATCTGGGGGAGTAATTACATGCATGGCCACACTCTAACCTCAGCCTTCCTCTGTGGTCCCACACTCAACCTGAAAGCCACAGACCCAGAGCAGAGTCTGGCCTTGCTGACCCCAGGTGGGGGAGAGCTCTGTTGTGAGGACATCGGTGGGGTGAGAAACACTCCGATGTTCACTTCAGCCCTCGCTACCCAGTGCTTTATAGGGTGAATGGTGGTGAGATGGGGAGAGGGGGAAGGATGCTGGCAAGGTGCTCAGTTCCCAAGGCCAGCACTACACACTGCCCTGCGTGCCCCCAGGGTGCACTGTTCCCAGCCCCAACCACCCCCATCACTCCCCCCGGGACCCTCAGCTCAGCGGCATGTTGGGCAGGGTGTCTCCCAGCAGGTGCATCCAGCGGGAAGCACAGCCATGCTCAGCTACGGGAAACAAGGCCACATTCCTCGAGTCCCGTGCCAGACAGGCAGAGGTGACATCCACAAAAAATTTCCTCTTTATTTGTAAAACACCCTTTCTGTTTCCTTTACATTTCCATACCCGCCATCTCTCTCTCCCCACCTCTGACAGCACTCCCACCTGTACTCCCAAGGAGGAGAGTACGATAACAGCAGAGCTGGGTAATATCACTTCTCTCGTGCCCAGAAAGCCTTTGGTATGTTTGCTAAGAGCTGTCTCGGGGTAGCTGCAGCCCGGGCTCAGGCAGGCGGAAATGTGGGGGAGGTTTTCCACTACCTGGAGATCTGATGGGGAAGATGGGGATTCTCCAGGCTTGGCAAGGTGTGAGCATTTTCACCCCTAGCCCCTGCAGATAAACTCCAGGGGTGAGATGGGGTGCAGCTGCCGGGAAGCAGGAGGGGCGGCCGCCCAGCTCAGGAGGGGAGTTCTCCCAGATGAAGAACGGCTGTAGCTTAAGAAATGCTAAGTTTTCCCCTATTTCCCTACCAGTGCGTTTTCTACCCCACCTCACTTAACATCAGACCTCGGGGAACACGCAAGGAGCAGGACCGTCGCATGCAGCAGTAGGGCAAAACCACACACCCTCTAGCAGGGTCACCATCACCCACCAGTTCACACCAGTGAACGCTCCTCCCTGGGGCCAAAACGCCACTGATTTTCTGCAGGTAGGGCCACTGCAGGGCCATGGCATGGATGCTGCCTCCTCCCCAGTTCTGCCAATGGGAAGGTCAGACAAACCCAAATCTGTAAACAGCCCACATCCATTTTGAAAAATCCCTTCACCAGCATAACGAATCCTTCCTAACAATGTATATGGAGGATATCTGTGCTCCCATGCTCCGTATCAAAGCTAAGGCCTCTTGGCAAAGCCAGGCTGGACTAGCAAAACCTGCTTGGCTATTACAGCCTGGCACAGCTAGGGGCCTTTGGTTTGGGGGTTTCACAGTACTGTCTTTCAGCAGCTCTTTAACACACAAAAGCAGAGAGCTGCTCAACCTCTGCTCTCGGCAGAGGAAGGAGGAGTGAGTGTTTGCAGGCTGCCTTTAGAGAAGACGAGCCTACTGCAGCCCACCCCAGCCCAGCCCAGCCCTCAGCCCTCCCCTTCACTCATAGCCAGGGAAAGGGCTCACCGGCCCCAGCTGCCTCTCGCCAGACACCGGGAATCAACAGGGACCAGCATGAAGCGGGGCTGGCCTCTGGGAGCAGCCTCCATGCGCTGTTAGTGGTACGTGCGTGTGAGCAAGAGCGCGTGTGTGCAAGCCAGCCTATGTGTTTGCAAGTGTGTCTCTAAGGGCCGCGGTAACATAGCCGCTCCTTTGGCCCCCTGCCAGAGGTGAAACGTCTTTCTCACACACGCACGCTCTCGGCTCTTCGCTTACCCTTACCCCCTCGCTGTTTTGCAAATCCCCGGACCCAGTTGACTCAACAGCTGAACTATCCAGAGGCCAGGAGCTGGAGGTCTCCCTCCTCCTCGGCCATGTTCACGTCCCGCGCACACGCCGCTTTTCCCAGCGCATGGAGGTGTCAGCTTCTGACGCCGCTTCCGCCGTCCCCGTTCGGCTCGCTTGCTTGTGTCAGCCCAGCTCAGCCTCACGCACACGAAAAGTCCAGTGTTCTGATTCATCGTCTGTGGGTCCTGAGGAAAATGAATCCTCAGCTTTCATTTTCTGAGGATAGAGTGGGATCTGTTTACTCAGGGAGGCAATGAAGTCATTTTCTTCTCGTTTATGCCAATAGTGGAAAACTATTTCAAAGGGAAAGGAGTGGGTTCAGATCTGGCCTCAGACAAAAGTTGAATGAACCCAGACCAGAATCAAAGGCAAACAAAGCTTCTGGGTGGCTTGTCCATAATACTGATAAGTCCTGACCCACATTCTCCACTGCCACAATCAGAAAAAAAAACTATTTATTATGGATAGGGCTATAGCCTATGACTCCCAGCTCCTCATCCCCTCTCCTGGCCATCCAATCTCACCCCCTCCCACTGCTAGGACATGATTTTATCAGTCCTGCCTCCTGGGGGCCTGCTTCATCCATTAGGTCAATTCCTCTCCTAGAGCTGGAAGGGGAGCCCTGGAGTCCTGCTCTGGTCATTTGGCATCAGTGCTTGGAAGAGCTCTTGTTCCACCCACTGAACCCAGCAGGGGCTGTGGAGGTGCCTAGGGATAAAACAAAAAGCAGAGCTGGTTTCATTCATACATATCACCCCTTCAAAACACGGACACAGAATCCTCATCTCATGCCCAGTCCAATGCCAGGTGGATCTGAGGTCACATACATCTCAGAAGGATGGAGGAAAAGCCTTTGACCCAAACTAAATCTACACTAACATTGTCTCTAATGTAAGGCTTTTTCTCCTCAAAGCTTTGTCTGGACTTAAGGTCTTCACCATTTGGCTTTTACACATTGCAGCACAGCTCCCCAGTAGATGCAGCCAGAGTGCATCAGACACTGGGTGACAGCTCAGGAAGATGAGCAGAAGTTTATTGCCTTCCTTCCTGGAGGACCCACGGCAACCACTGCTCCCACTGTTCAGTTGTGAGGAGCAGCACCTGCGAGGTGGCTGGTAGAGCCCAGTGGCTGATAGCTTCAGCATATCTACAACTTCCTTGGCCATGGTGGGTCAGTGGTCCTAGGGGTGGCCCCAGCTCCCACATGGACCTCTGCATGCAGAAAAAAAAAAAAAAACAGCAGAGAGCACAGAGCCATGGACAATGTATTTATGAAAACCTGTGTTGCTAAGCAGACATGCAGCTGGGATTCACACCAGTTGAAGTGTCCTTCATCCCCCCTTGGCTCTGTTCCCAGATATAATGAGTTGTACTCAAGGAGCTGAAGGGTCCTGCTGCCAGATCTTCGTTCAACAGAATAGGCGTGGGGGTGATCCATGGTCATGTACCCCCTCCCCCAGGACTGGAAATGTCGTCATTGACTTCACTGGGTGCATTTCACTGCTCTCCAGAACCCCGTAGAGCAACTCACTTACATCATTCCTATGGCCAGGCTTGGCAGAAGCAGTGGGGATGAGGCCTGCAACAGCCAGCAGGCCAGGGAGAGACTGCATGGTTTCCATATGTTAGTTCTTTCTCGGGACTCTATCTTTGCTGCTCAAAAGCCTCAAGTGCCCTCTTTAGCTCGACAGTGCAACAACCGTGACTGCTGCTGTGTATGCAATTTCAACAGATCCTCAGTGAGACGCCCTGGCTAATGGGGCAACCAACTGGAAATCCTTTAGTTACTTCTGCTATAGGCAAAGGGAAATGAAATAAGTCATCTACGCAGAGCCCTTCAATTTTTGTTGAGTTGGCTATGAAACATAAGATTTTCCCCACTGTTGGAACACTTTCAACAAGCCACAGCAGCATTTTGGACTGTAGACACAACTGTGCTTCCCCAAAGGTATCTGGACAGTGGGAAAGTGGGACGTATGGGCATACACCAAGGGATGGGAAGAGGGGAAGGAGAGAAGGGGAGGGACAGCTGGAGAAGCACAAAAATGATCCAAAAAATGATCAGCAGAGAAAGAATAATGGTTGCCATTATTAATTAACATCATTACATCCTAACAGTTGAGGTCCACAGCATCCATAAAACAGACTTCGGGTCACAAGAAGCTTCCTCCCAGTAACACTGTTTTCCAAAAGAAAGTTGTAAGAGCACAGATTTGTCTTTGTCTGGAGCAAAATGTACATACCAAACAACAGTGTTGGCCACAAATAGCCAATGAGGGTGGCTCTGCATTCCAGCACTGCAAAGACATTGAAAAATAAAGGCTATAAGTAACATAACAAAAAGTATAAACATAACTTGCCCTAATGAACAAGAGAACTAGCTCCTCAAATAGACTAACAAATTAATGTATGTGCACGCAATCACAGAGCAAGACGTGTTTGAAATGAGGAGAGATTTCACTGCAGTTTGGAAACTGAGACGGTGAAGTCTTCCACGCACACTCTTGGTCAGGATACTATGAACAGGGCTTTACATTCTCATGAAAAATAACACTGGACTCCCCATTGATGAAGAAGAGGACCACAGGTCTGTTATCTTAGCTGGAAGACAGCACTTCCTGCAGCCTAGTTTCTCCTGGCACTGGGATGTGCCATTGGGTTCAGCCAGGGAAAGTGCCAAATCTTAACTCATCAGGACTTCCTGTTCACTCTGCAATGACTCAGAAAATATCTTTCCAACATCTATCCACTTCTTGTTTCCCTTTTCACCGTGCTGTTCATATATGATATGGGTAGTCAGGCAGAAAATATTACACAACCTGAATTCTGTTACCTGGTGTGCCAAACTAAAGCTCCTTTCTGTTTTTTCACTTGCATATACTAGTAGGCAAAATGCTTAGTGATAACTTTGCAGTGCATTTTTTTCTCTATGAGATTCAGCTGGTGCAAGATTATTTCTAGTGCTGACTCTCTTCTAGGAAGAACACTGACATGTCTGGACTTGATTTTATCTGATATTTCTCAGTGAACTTTTTTTTATTGGAAAAATATAAATTTACTGGAAATGAACCTTTCTGTGGAAACTTATCACAGCTGACAGATCACACAGGTCAAGGTTAGGTACTCAAGAAGGATGCAGGAGACCAGGATTCATGGTCTGCATCAAATGGACCAGAGAGTCTGATTCATTACACTGCTGTGGTTCCTCTGACAAGATGAGGCCTGTGCTCAAATCCCTCACCTGATGAATACTAAATCCCTTACACCACATGAAACAGATCCTTGGGAAGAAGGAGAGCACCTCCACACAGAAGCTTGCAAGATGGGGAAAACGTCGGGGACACTACAGGCTGAGATCTCAGTCCCTGCTTCAAGCCAAGCAAATATTTAAGCAGCTCTCACTTACAGCATCTTCAAAATACTTTGTGCCACATTGCCCACAGTGGTCCGGGTGGCCACTCTGCTCACTATTACTGCAGCAATCCTCTGACCTGACCTGAAGCACCGCTCATGTGTCCTTTCACTCAGGGGAAGAGTTAGGATGGCTGCGGTGCTCCCAAAGCACAGACCCAGCTGTTAAAGAGCTGAAGCAAAGTGCTGAACCCCTGCAGAGATCAGCCAGGTGCCCACTACAAGGGTAGTAAATGGTGACCACAGGAGATGTCAAGAACTGTCTGGGCAACCAGTTGATGACTCGCCTCATTGCTGAGAAAACAGCGGGTCCTAAATCTCCTACAAAGTTCCCACTGGCATCCCAAAAAGCAGATGGCATTTCAGGTGCTTCTGGCTGCCTCCTGGAGGCCTTTCTCCTCACAGGCCCTGGACAGTCCCTGTAGGCAGCACCCAGTGGCCCCAAGCAAGTATTTTACCTCATCCTCCCCCCAGACCCCATTGCCTAAGCAGGTCCCTAAGCTGGCAAGAAGCTGGCATCTCCAGGAAGACTAAAAAACAAGACAGACTGGAGCAAATAAAAGCCACACTGCACACCCACTCCCCTTCTCTCCAGCAGAAAGCACACAGTATTGGTCCACGAGCCACATCCTGGTCATTCAGCCCTCAGTGTCTCAGCGCTCCTTATCAGGAGCACGGCACCCACCACAAATCGCACTCTGCCACCACCAACAGACAATGACCCTGACTCCCAGCCAGCCACAAGAGCCCAACAGACCAAGAACTAAACAATAAACCCCTGGCTTTTACAAAACCGTCAGAAGGATGCACCTACAACAGAGCTTAGAACTTGAGTATTTTTCCTCTACCAACCTACACCTGACGGTGTAAGAGGCCACCTCCAGAGCTGGACACCAGCTATGGGTTCGTTTTGCATGGGGGGACCTCCCTCTGCTCACTGCAGGATCCCAGAGCCTCTTCCTACCTGCAGCAGCCCTGCGGTCGGGCAGGCGTTTGCCATTCTGTGGGAAACTTGGCTATCAAGAGAGCTTTGCAGCTCCTTGGCAAAGCTGCTTTCTGAGGGAAGGAATTCCCCACAGCTAGCTGGTTGCCATAGGCTAAGGAGGGCTGTAACCTTCCTGGTGCTCCTCCTGCTCTTCCTCCCCACTCCCAGGTGCTAGCCCTTGCCCAGCCAGGGAGCAATCCCTCGCTGTCCTGCTCTGGGGGCAGCAGCTCCTGGGCTGCAGGACCAGCCCTCCTGACTGCAGAAATGCTCTGTGCGAGGCAGCTACCCCCGGCTCTGCCCTCCCCAGCCAGCCCCACCGTGCTTCAAAAGCCCTGTTGGCAGAGTGCCTTCTGGCTCCTGAGAAAGCATCCCCTCGGGGGCTGTTCCTAATTGGTGGTTTCCTCCTCTTTCTCTTATGTCGCTGCATTTTGCTTCCTAGCTCATATTTTATAAGGCTGGTTTTTAATAGGCCATGCAGGCTGCCAGACATGAGTCTACCTGCAAACTTCTACTACTGGGAGAAAACATCCTGTCTGCAAACCAGAGCATAGCTGTGGCTTTGTGTCTGGATGCAGGCAGGGCCAGTGGGTCCATCCAGAGGCCAGTAAGAGCTCTAAGCTTTGAGGCTTCAGGCCTTCAACAATTTGGGTAGGGCCCAAGTATCACAGTGATGAGCACTGCAGCCCAAAGAAGACAACCTGGGGGTGGTTTCCAATGCGCACTCCTGAGATCTGCTAACCCATGGCATAGCATA
The DNA here is from genome assembly GCF_000708025.1 of Charadrius vociferus. Classification (NCBI taxonomy): domain Eukaryota; kingdom Metazoa; phylum Chordata; class Aves; order Charadriiformes; family Charadriidae; genus Charadrius; species Charadrius vociferus. The sequence goes on along the minus strand of NW_009647419.1, from coordinate 3,428,498 downwards.
TGTGATGGGCAGGAAAGATCTTCATAGAGTGTAAACAGCCTGAATATTACGCTTCCATCTTCACTATATCCTCCTTCTCCAGGGGATGGCCAACTGGGCCAGGGAATAGATGAACCTGAAAACAGCACTGCCTGAAACGCAGACAGATTTTATTGCTGTATGCCGCAGCTGCTGGAGAAGGAGTGAGTAGACACAGGTAATTTGCCAGGACATGACAAACACACAGGAGGAGCCCTCTGTTTCCTTCAGTGGGCCAGGCAGGGAAGACAGAGGCTGGCAGATGCTCCCCTGCTGCTGCCTTGGTCATTTGTGTCTCCATCCTGCCCCTGAGAACCTGCCTGGTCTCCCCTGAAAGCCAGGACACTGCTGTCTCCAAGGCTCCTTGCGCCTTTTCTTCCCATGAGGGGACGTGTGGGGTGGTCTGGGCAGTAGAGCTGATATACTGAAGCTGAACACTCATTGCACACCAGAGGCAATTTGGCTTGGCAGCATCTTTCTCCTTGTCCTGAGAGCAAGCCCTGGCTCTGGCAGGGCTGTCACAGCAGCAGGGCTTGTGTCCACCCCAGGTGAGCCTCCACTTGTCTGAACAGCAGAACTCCACACCCAGGGAGCAGGCAGGGATGGAGGCACATGGCTATGGTCAATCAAAGCCACAAGCTATTCTCCAAGAGGAAGCCCAGGCTGAACTCTGCGGTGGCTGCTGCTGTGCAGTCCCTGGAGGCACAGTGCAGTGAAGAGGAAGCCAAAAAACTCCACACAGGCACAGACAAAATCTCCCTCCCTCCTTCCGGCAGACCGGCTCCCTTGCCAACTTCTCAGTTCCTCACCTCCAAATCCCCACCAGCTCCTGGGCCTGAGCAAATCCACAGGTTATCAGACCTCACCTGCCTCTTTGCTCAGATCCAAAACGGGGAGTTGTCACCCCTGCCTGCTCCCACCTCTCACCCTCATCACAGTCCCATTGCCGCTTGGAAAGGTTTCTCCTCTCCGACAAGCCCACACACGGTGTGACTACTGAACCCCACATGGGGCTGGCAAGTCATGAGGGGCTGTTTATGCTCCTGCTCCAATTTGCAGAACTGGCCAATGTACCATGAATTACAAGTGTCAGATATCACAGGCACATGTCCAGCTGGATTTTCCATTCAGAGGGGAGGTATTGGTTCAACAAACGGCAGCGCCTCCCAAGTGTAAGAAAGACGGGTGACTGTCAGAAACGGGTCAGGGCTTGATCCCCTACGTCCATCCCTCCTCCTCACCCACTTGTGAGCTGAGGATGGGTTGCTCTGAAGTGAACCGCCCGTCACTGCTTCCAGTGAATATTCAGACAGTCTATCTCACATCTCCGAGCCTTTGATCCTATTTGCATACAAATGTCCTTGGAGATAAGGGGCAAAGGAGGGAGACAGAGGCAGGATTGTTTCTAGAGAGAATGGTGTGCCCTCTGCTTTCCCATGGAGAATCGGGAGTTCTGCATCCCTTCCAAGCCACTGGCCTCGTTGTGCTCCGGGGACGAGCCCCACCACCAAGTCTGGGCACCAGGTCACCAAGAAGGAGCTCTCAAGTCAATACTGTGAATGGCCAAGCAGGGTTTATTTAAGTGTGAATTATTACTAATCGATGCATGCACTACAGCAGAGCACAGAGGTTCCAGTTGAAATCATGGTTTGCAGGCACAAACATACATACACAGAAGCTCATCCCTGCCACAGAGCTTATAGTCTAAAGAGAAGCAGATGCTGATGCAAAAGGTCACAGCAGGAAACAGACCAGAGGCTGTCTCAGTCCAAGCTGAGTGCCTTGATAACACATGGAGGGAGGGAAAAAATGCTGGGGGGAAGCAGGGTCTGTGAAAGAAAGCAGGTAAGGTACATGAAGGACTCGAGGAAAGAGATTCACTGGCACAAATCCCCAGCACCATGCATTCTTGCAACCAGAAGGCATCCTGATGAAAGTGTACAAAATACTCACAGAGAGAAAGACAACTGGGTGTTGCTGTTGCCTTTGGACACACAAGGGTGAACAGATATTCAATAAGATGAAGAAGAGACCAGTCCAAACTTCACCAAAGTAAATAACTTCCTTCATATCATCAGTAATTGGACTAAGCCATCCCTAATACAAGTAGCTGGGGAAGCCAAGAATTTAGCAAACCTTACAAAAAGATTGGACAATGATGTGGATGAGAATAAAAAAAGCATAACAACGCTTTTGGAAAAGATGCTAAAATTCGTACTCCTGATCCCAATCCCATCTCTAATGGGTAGGAACCAGAAAGTAATGTTAAGTGGGGAACAGATTATGTTACATCTACCTACTGCAAAGTTCTTGCACCTTCCCCTGAAGCATCTGGCAAAGGCATCACAGAAAGCATCAGAGCATCAGAGACAGGATCTGGGAATAAACGGATTTTGGGGCTCACCCAGTTTGGCCATTTCAAGGCTCCAGCATTTCCAGGGTCGAGATTGCAATCTCCATATTTGCGTATACAAAGTCCTTGCAGGCACCAGTGAAGTGAAGCCATTTGAAGTAGCTTTGCCAGTGCTTGTGATGGGTTGTGGATCTCATTACACTGTTGCCGTTTTTCCTTAAAGCTCCAGTTCCTGATGACAGATGATTAGGTGAGAAACACATTTTCTGCGTAAGACAAGTTTCTAGCCCTCTTGAGTGTGGGGAAAACTGAAAATTGTGACCCCAACGCAACATGTTTTCTACATGAGAGAAGTTTTTAGTACTCTTCACTGTGAGGAAAACTACAAAATGTGATTTGAAGACAACTCTAAGGCTGAGAAACCAAGAGGCAAAGAGAGAAAATGCACTATTTATTCTTTCACAAAAGCTTATGATTTTAAAGTTATCATGAATTTTTGTGGTCCAGCTTGTAATGTCTGAAACCTTGGGGCTTAGAACACTGAATTTAAGGCACTATGAACAGCTTTAAGCTCCCTCATATCTCAGTTCTTGCTAGTTTCTCTCAGTCACGGGGCTTCTGCTCAGCAGCTCTTCAGAAGCCCTCCTCTGCAGGGTCTGTCTCCCCCATGCTGCTGACTTTCTAGATTTCATCAGACATCCCATTAGAGTCACAGTTTTTCTTAAAGCTCCAGCTCTCAAACCCACTCTATTATGTGAAAACATACATCTTATAAGGGAGAGTTCCTACTCTCCATAGCTGCCAGGAAAAGCTAGCAATGGAGCCTGACTGTAACCCGAAAGCCCAATATTGCAGGCCTGAGAAAAACACCAGTATCTTCTTACACTACTGAGACATTTATGATTTGAGAGATTTGGATCTTGGATCATGTATCTGAACTCCTTCTGCTGGCAATGTTGCTCTCCCAACTGCTTGCTTTTGAATGGGTCTCTCTTACCTCCAGCCTCCTGCTATGGCCTCCTAAATTTACACCACTGCTTCCTAAAAAGGCTACACAGCTAAAAAGGCTCCACAGTAGTAAGGACTCTGAATAAAAAAGGAGACTGATGTTCAGTTCCTTCCCTAGAACACCACAGCTTTGGCAGAGTTCAGTCCAGCTAAGGCACTAGTGGCATGTCCTTAGCGTGGTCCTGGGCTTCGGCCCATCAAATGTCACCATCATACCTGCTTCCCACCTTCCAGCTGAGCAATATGTCCCTCTCCCTTGTCCCAAGGCACAGCATCCCCTGGCGCCAGGCAAAGAAAGCAGCTGTTATCTTCTGCCTCTTCTCCAGTCAGGTGAGTGGAGCTAACTAGGAGCTGGTAAAGGTTACGACCAGTTTCCCAGTGCTGTTGTAATCTGATGGTTGTGTGTTTCTACAGCACAGCACCATGTCGAAGCTGGCCTTTTAGAGCCCCAAAGGCTTTCCAACTGAAGTTGGAGGGAGTTGGACCTGAGGATTAGTTAGGGAGTTCACAATTTGCATGGGAAGCAAGTTAGTGCTCTAAACCCAGGCTCTGACCCAGGTTTAGCATACAATGCGAACGTACCCACATATTAGAGTCTTGTCCCGGGGCCAAGGTCTCATGGGCAGCATCTTGAAGGAGAATGTACGCATCTCCTAACTTTGTGTAACCTGTTCAGCCAGGGGTTTCCAGTGTGTCCCTCACCCTGGTACGCAGGTGTGTGACATTTGCATCTGCGGCTGCTGCAGGCAGACAGAGCTTTCCAGGGAAGGTGTGCTTTCCTGTGCCAGTATTGCCGCCACCTGGAGATGAGAGGAATGAAGGGCTCCCAGCCATTTCCTTACCTTCATCCCTCTGCTTTTTCTCAGCCACAAAGCACCCTCCTCTACTTGAGCTGGAGGGAGAGCTGGCAGCCTCCCAGCGCCTGTGGTTTGATGTCCCATGCGCACAGCCTCTTGTGAGCCCTGCTCCGAGGATGGGGCCCTAAAGCTCTTGGTAAAAACACAGCTCCTGGGCACTAGGGGAGGCTTTGGCAAAAGAAAGCAACCCCCACTCAGCGCACTCTCAGTGCTGCACCTTTTGGGAGGAGGCAACTTGCCCTGGGCTTTCCTGTCCTTGTTAGTTCAGAATTTAAGTTGTAGATCTGCGTGAATGAATACAGGCTTGTGTGTTCGGCAGAGCTGTGCACGTAAAGCAGAAGGGGTTTTCTGCACGTATTTTATGACACTGTCTGGGTACGGAGATGGGAGGGAGCTTACACACTGCATGTGCACGTGCACATTTTCATGTTGTCTGCACGTGTGTGCATGCGTATGTGCATTTCCATATTGTGTCTAATAGGCTCTTTGTTTCTCCAGAGAAGAAGGAAAAGGAAATCCGCATGTAATGAATCCATTTATTTTATGGAGCTCCCCTGGAGAGGGGCAGGGGAGCACGATTTATGCAAAAAAACAGGCAGCTGCTGTTGGGAGGGGGACATCAATCTGGTTTTGATTTTCATTCATAAGTGGAGGTGGCCACACAAGCCAAGGCCTCGTAAACTCCCTGTAGAGGAGAGTGGCCCATTGGTGTGAGGCTGTCAGAGCCTATCTGGCCATTAGTATCGAGCCGCTCTCCTCTGCATCTGACGAATTCCCGCCCTGTTGTTCTGCCTGCCTTGGACGTGTTTCCCCGTGCTGAGGCCTCCCATTAGAAGACAGAGGCAGAGCTGTACTGGGGCACAGACTGAAATCTTCGCATTGAAGGGCAAAAAGCCCTTCACAGAGCATTTGCAGTTCATTTCACAAACCAGCGTATGCTGCATACTATCAAAAAAACCCCAAAAGCAACAAGACTTGTATGCTACAGTCCCATTCCTCTCTGCCATTTATGAAAACACAGGGAGATGGGATGGCAAGACTCCTGGGTTGGAAGAAATGGCCTAGAAACCAGATACCACTCATCAGTCTTTCTTCCATCCCTTCCATTTTGCATAACTCAATACATATTGTTAGGACTGTGGGTGCAAAGGGACAGCAGAGAGTAACCTGGTGAGAATGATATCTTAACAGGGGCAGAGCTCTTGACAAAATTCTGTTTTATTATCTGATTCTTCATCACATTAAGGGCCTGTGGAGTTTATCCATCAGTAGCATAAAAGAAAATTGCCCTTAGCATACCCCAACTCACACTATGACTGTCCCATATGACAAGGAAGTTGCATTTGGCTTCCTGATGATCTGCCCCTGGCTGTCTGTGCCAGGCACAGCTCATATGCAAAGAATCTAGCTCAAAATCTAACTCAGGGTCTGTACTCTTCACCATCACCTCACGCATGCCCAACAGAGGTAGGCAGGTAAGTGGACAGACAGATACATCATTTCAGGAAACAGAGAATGAAAACTGGTCTTTTCTGAAAGCTGTCCTCACATGCTACCACCAACTGGACAAAATTAGTAAATTTTGTATTTTAGTTACTCTCTGCAACTCAGGTCCCTACAGAGGACACAGATTCTCTAGTTCTCCACACAGAATGACATTTTTAGATCACTCAGATACATGTTGTCCTTACAGAGAACAGACAGCACTTGCCTGTTGACATTGAACTTTAAAAGATTTTTTTCTTGGCAGAATTAAGGCCCAGTGGTGGGCCAGTGAGAAGAATTTGTAAGAAAAGGTGTGGTTCACTTACCACTCCTTAAAATGCCCAAACCACCTTGCAGGAGAAGGACTCCTTTTGAGAGCTGCAATAAGGAAGGTGGCTCATTCACATGGAACACCTTTGTTGATTTTCCAGATAGTCTTTCCATGGCTTTCCAAGAACTTCCTTTGCCACCAACTTATAGGACAAGCATGTTTACGCTATGCTGCCAGCAATACAGCCCTGGCATCACGCCGCTTTTTCACTACCAGACATTCTGAATCTCTTGTTCCCTAGTATCTGGAAGGGGGGGGGGGGGGGGGGGGAGATTTTTTTTTCGGAGAGGGGAGGGGGGGGGGGGGGGCGGCGGGGAACCTGCTTTGAAAGTATAAAGGCCAAGTATGCACTGATGTGAAATGCTGACTTTAGAGAAGCGGCCACAAAGAATGTTTGTTTCTGAAACCAGTGGGATCAGGGCCTCTTCCTGAAGCCAAAAGTGGTAGGTCAAGTGGGCCATCAGTTTTCAGGCCAAGAGAAGGAGCTGCTTTTACAGGCCCTGCTGGAAAAAGCTCCTGTAACAGAGTCTGCTCTGTGGAGAAAGGGATTAGGTCACACAGCTTCCACCAGCAGAAGCTTTCAAGGACAGAGTTGGATCCATTTCACAATTTTGCTTTGAAAGAGACCTAATCGCATACTAAGTCTCCAAACTACTGGCCCGGTAGCAGAGACTAACAAAGATCAGCTGAAAAGCCTTGAATTTATAGTAAAGTGCCATTATCCACACTTACCCATTAAGAATCCCCAATTCAATGATTTTACTCCATTTGAGAGACAAAACTGAGAACCAATGACCAAAACATCTGTGCAAGCCAGGTGAGTAGCTAAAAGTAAACAGATCACCTTAACGCTCTCCTGGTTTACATTTTCCTTCCTTGTATATAAACATGGGTATCTTTAGTAGCATTGCAAAGGATATTTAGAATTAGGGAAATGTTGAACTGATCTACCCCTCCAACTCATACATGTTTTCATGTCCACTTATCAAGCACACGTTTCAAGTCGTCTTAGGAACTGAACATCTTATGAAATCTTGGTTGAATGATGCTGTATCTATTAAAGTTTTTCAATGGTCCCTTCAGCTACAGCTTGTGCAACTCTTAATTTTAACATGTTCATCTTCATACAGACCTACAGGGAAGAGAGACACAATTATGTCCCAGTTATGGTTAATTCCCTGAGGAACTCAAAGGCTTGTCCAACACCGCAAAGCTCATCCACCCAAAGACGGCTGCTGATGTAACTATGCCAGGAAAACCCCTCACATAGATGCATTTAAACTGATGCAACCCTATACTGTCCTCATTTCTGTCACTGGGTAAACAAGGGAATGGCTCTAGGCAGGGAAGAGAGGAGGCAGTAAATGATGCGGGTCCAGCAGAAAGACTTCTAGACATGCAGACCATATTCCCACTAGGTGGCTCTTCCAACATAGCTATGCTCTTGATCATTTGGTAATTACTCTAAGCTATTATTTCTCAAGCACAACCACACAGACCACATGTAGGTACTTTGTACTTCATGAATGGCCAGCACGCAAAAGCTTATTCTTGCTATTCTCTTGGAGTTTGGCTTTTGCTTCTAAAAATGTGTCACAAGAAAAACCTGTTGGAAAAATCACTTCATGATTTGCCAAGATCATGCAGAAAGTCTGTGGTAAAGCAGAGAACTGAATTCAGGTGGCCTGCATCCTCAGCTAGTCACCTAAGAACATGGATCAGATGCTGCATTAGAAACAGAACAGCCTGAAAGCATCCTGAGAAAATTTATGCCATCATCAGGATGTAACAACCCAGAAAACAGGAAGCAAAATAATCCTGGGAGAAAGGGTGACCTGTCTTGACAGATAGACACAAGGGCATGGTCACATATGCTACTGCATGGCTAAAGACGTGGCATGCCAAATATCCCACAACATAGCACTACGCACCTTCACATGTCATACTGTGATATGACACCTCTTCTCCAAACAGACAGCTCTGGGGACAATCAGAAGAATTAGTTTCCTGCAGTACCTCTGAAGATCAAGAGAAGCCTCCATACACCTGCGGTGAGGACAACACAGTGGAATTAGACAGCAGCTGTGAGCAGAGAAGGTTCCAGCCTGGCCTCAGGGCACCCACAAACGGCACAATAAATTCTGCCACTCCTTATGCAAAAGCTATATGTTTGGGAACGGTCTTAGTGTACAACAAGGAACATCACTGAGAAAAACTTAAAGAGCCCTGTCTAGTTCAGCTGGTCAAGAACAAAGTCGCTTCTAGCAGCAAATAACTCAGCATGGCCCTGACTCCTTCATCTAGGAGGTCACTTCCATCCAAGAGCTCCTCACCAGGAATTACACCTTTTCAGCCAGCTCTCTGCAGTTCCTACTGACTTGGCCTAATGAAAGTGACTCCTAATCAAGACTGGTTTAGTAAAGTTCCTACTGGATCAAAACTGACCTCAGCTGGCTCCTGTCGTTTCCAAAAATCTCCTGCTGATTTGGCTGAGTGTCCGAGCTCCAGGAAAATTGCATGTAAGCCCTGCATTTGCAGAGGGTAAATTCTCCCTTTCTGGAACACAAAGGAGACAGAAGCAAAGCCAACAGGAACAAACAGAGTCAATTTGTCTGGATGGAAATGTTTGCAGCAACCCCTGCTCTAGGGCTACTGACCCTACGCAGGACACCAAGACATCCTGGGCAGACCGGCACCCTGGGCCTCAGTGACAAAAGCTCCCCTAGCCCCTCAGCCATCTTCTTTCCAGCTTTTTTTGACTTTTCCAGGCCTGGACACCAGCATGACTTTATGCTGCAGCCACTTGCAGAGAACTATCCTGAAAAAGAGTTATTTCATCTTGCAAGGGGCCAATAATTTAGTCCCAAAGAGGATGCTCAGAAGGACCCTGTATTTTGGAGATGAGCCCAGCAGGACTTTCATGCATTTTCCTCACCCCTCTCAAGCCCTTGGCAGAACTGGGATTCAAAACGATCGCTTTGATTAGAGGCTTACGGCCACTTAAGCATCTGACTTCCATGCATGGCCCACCTGGCAAGGCAGGCACACCTCCCCCAAACCCACGCCGGGCCCATAACATTTGCAGGCTGTGTGGGCTGCTCTGCTTCAGGGCCAAGGAGCCTGCCGCGTTCCCCTCCAGCTGCGTCGTCGGCAGCGTCACGCTGACAGGTTCAAGCCGTGCAGAGAGGGTTGTTTTTATAACCCGCTCTCTTTTAACAAAACTTTCCCAAGCTTATTCCTCAAGATCACCTGCTGCTCAGGGGGATTCAGATTCTTAAAGGAAAATTGAAGGGAAAAAAAAAAAAAAAAAGGAAAGATTGACACATAGTGGCATCCAAGGAAGAAGAAAGCACCTTACCACTAACCAGTTACTCCAAATACTGAGCTCTGCTGACATCCCTCATTCCTGACTAGCAACTCCCCTCCTGTCTCTGTTGTTCCCTGGTGTCATCACAACAAATTCTGTGGACGCTCCTCATGCTGACCTGCAGCTCTCCTACTATTCCAGCCCAGGGACCCCAACATACTGCCCAGTAGTTGTCTTTGAACCTTGAGCAACAGCCCCCAATGCCACACTGACATGCTGGGCTACTCACAAGTTAATCACAACTCAGCTCTGTGATCCCATAACCCATGTCTGATAGCACGCCTCGGTCTTCGCTCATGATATACCAACTGTTCTTGTCCCAGGTTCACAGCATAGCTCCTTCCATGCACCTCTGTCCTGACTCGCCAACTCCTTTAGCCCATACAGACAGAAACCAGCAGATGTGGAACATGTGAGTTACTCTGGTGTATCAGTCCCAAGGTCTCTATAGATCAGTATTCCACCTCTAGAAATAGCTATCAGACAAGTCAGGGGAGGATGTAAAATCCACTTAATAACTGTCCACCATCCAAATTTGAAAGGATATTAGTTTAAAAGCCTGAAACATGATGTTTATTCTGGCTTTCAATTATGTTGTTAACAACTACAGTTACTCTCCACATACCTGCCATTCACACAATCCCCCATTAAGTATATTCTCAGTAATACTGATGAGCACACTGAGCAGTGTTGCTCAGGTCTTTTCCTAAACTAAAAGAATTAAATTAGAGTACTTCAAGATGTCTGAGCAAATGAGTTTTCTCCCAATCATGCATTATCTTCTGGCACTCTACAGTGAACTTAATTTGCCATTAAGCTGCCTTTGCAGTAAGCTTAGCTGGGTCTCTCTGAGCTTCCTCGCAGTTCCTCTCTAGTCTTGACCAACCTAAATTTGGCTAGTGCTCACATACTAATATTTAAAGCTCCCACAGTGCAAATGAAAAAAACATGCTATAACAGGATTCTAAACAATGCCATTTGTTTTTTGTTTTAAAATTTTTGTATTGAATTTCATGCTCTTGAATTCACAGCCCTGGAGACCAAAGCCCCCTTCTTACCCAAAAGGAGCTGCACAGGCAAGACAAGAACAAGTTTCTTCACAGTGTGCTGGAGGATCAACTTCTACATTCCCCAGTGAGTTTAGACTCTGAGGAATATTTAGTCCAGAACTTCTTTGATTATATTATCAATGAGCGCAATGAAAGTGCATTGCCTTTTTGAGACAGGGATATTCTCACCCACTAGGAACTGAACTACAAAAAACCAACTTATTTCACACATGTGCTGCCAAAGAGCTGTCAAATGGAAAGAGCTTATTGTGAAATGTTTTTGTCATGAGAATTAATATTCACTCAAGAACAAAACAAAACCTATCAACCTCTCTGCCTTGAAAAACAAAAAGCCCTCTGGCCAAGAGTTTCAAAGTTGTTCACCACCCTCAGTTGGCTTGAGATCCAGGATCCAACAAAGTTCAAGAGCTGCTGCCCAGCAGGGCAGAGAATGAGATCCCAAACAGGTGTGGACCAGGTGTAAAAAAGTACAAGGTTACCACACCCCATCCATCACTGGACAGCACATCTGTAAAAACGGAAATAAATATTAACTCAAGTCAAAATCTTGTCTGGAGATGAGCAGAATTCTCCCCAGTGGCAGCTAAAGAATATCATGTGGTGAGGACTGCAGCTGAGCTGAGTTACTGCTAAACTGTGCTTGTATAGCTGCAAGAGGCTCTCGTTCCCTCACTGCTGAATTGCTTCTTCTCAATACAAGAGACAGAGTCCTCACGCTTTTCTGAATATCTCTCTGGTTCATTTTTCCAGTTGCAAAGCAAATGGTTTGAAGTTTCATTGTCTTGCCAGACTCATAAAAAGAAACTATCAAGCGCTATCCAAATTGTGAAGAACAGCATGTTTTATGAAAACCCAATTAAACTCTGGCCATCAGTACCTCACTTTCATCTCTGCCGAGCACTGTCTCAGCTTTCTTGTTGCATGCCAAGCTCATATTCTTCTCTGATTCACTCAGTGAGATTACAGTTAAGAGTTTTGTTTTGTTGTTTCGGGGGGGGGGGGGGGGACGACACCGAAGGCAGAGTCCTCCTTGTTTATATACTAGATCTGCAGGGTACCAGAAACAAGTATCTTTGGGGTCAGGAGAGGAGTTTATTTCCATGTCTCAAATATGAAAATGGGAATCACTTGTCATTATCACTCACACAAACAGACACTGAATGCCTTTCCCAGAAAGAACTGACAGAAATGAAATTAAAAGAGAAGCAGCCTTGCACTATGATATACTCTGGAAATCCTCATCAGTGAAATAGCTCTTTGAGCTTCACAACATGGCAGAGGCCCACGTAGACCCTACAGTCCAACATGCCAAGAGAACTGGAAAGTATCATAAAAGTACTTCCGAGCCCTTCTTTCCCAAAGGGAAATTCCCTTTTCCTTTATCTGTCTCTAAACAGATAAGGTATCCAAGGCACCTGTGACTCATATTAGAAAGCCATAAGAAAGGTAAGAGCACATTGTGTTTTCAACCCGGCTGGCAAGGAGGCCAACACTACTATTTTCCAGCAGTCTCCAAGTCTCTTCCAGGCCACTGATTAATGAAAGTAAAGAATTCACTAAAAAAATGCAACGCAACAGATTGCAAAGCAGAAAGCACATACAGCTAGGGATGAAATAAAACTGATTTTAACAGACCAACAACCATCACTCCAGCCCATCTGATCTTTTTTCCAACATGCGCGTCCAGGAAGCAAGCTTGATGATGACTGAAACAAAACAAACAGAGATGTCCTACTGCCTTGTACTGTTACCACTCTTCTATTGTCTTCTACTGTCCTCTATTTAGAAGACTGTCTAATAAGATTGTCTCTTATTGTCTACTGTTCAGTGTAATTTTGGTGCTAAGTGATAAAAATGCAGTGAGAAGGGCAGTCCCTGCTTTTATTTCTCATGCTATTTGAGGCTTTTCATGATGAACAATATCAGAAAATGCAAAAAAAAAATAACCTAGAGAGCAAATGATTCTTTCCAGATTTGCAAAATGGGAAGATAAATCGAGGTTCAGATAACTGTGCTCTGTTGATTAGACAAATCTGCCAGGACTCAGGGTGGTAGCAAACATAGGTGTGTACAAGAAGTGCCATGTTCTAATGTTCTAACCAGCTGGAAAACAGCAGCATCGCAAAGAAATCCCACTCTGAGAGCTACATCAACAGCCCAGTTGCCTAAGCGAGCGCTCTTCTCAGAAACACTCGGAGGAGTTAGATGACTGCAAGCCTCCAGAAGTGAAGGGCTTTGAGGAGAATCCAGCTGATATATTTGTTGTATGGTGCCAGCATAATTTCCCCAAATGGCTAGAGAAAAAGGGAAGCATGAAAAGGGTCAGTTGGGAATATATGTGCATGTGGGGGAGGGGGGCAAAGAAAAGGCAAAACTAGCTGAGAACAGGCTCCATTTAAATTGCATACAGACCTCACACAAAGCACAGAGAATTGGTCAGTAGATTGAAGCCATCTGGCTGGAGGAGCCATAAGAGGAAAACCCTGCTGGAGATCTCTCCATCACGTCCCATCATGGTCCAACATCAGAGCACAGCACGGGCTTCCCCCACTTCAATCTCATGGAGCTAAATATGGGAAGAAGAGCAAGATGAGGACTGCAAAGTTCATCATTACGACAGAGCCTCTACTCTTCTCGCAAAGCATAAACCCAGCTGGCGCTCTCTCCTACAAACTATTTCAGTCTTGACTCTGTGCCTTGTTACAAAAATCCTACTTCACTTAATGCCTAGGTGTTTGATTCCTGGCTGGAACAGGCTGCAGAGCCTGCTCTGCGCTCAGCCTCGTGTAAATCTTGACCGGCGTGATTGAAGGCTGAGCTTGCGGATCCTCCTGCGCCCAGGGACGGGGATGTGAAGCTTACAGATGTCCACACTAAACACTCAATGAAGCAGTTTCTATGGCGACGCATCAGTTTGCCAGACAGAAGGATTGGGCATCACCGGCTTTGCCTATGCTGTCCCAAGACCCTCCTGGTAAACCTCAGGCTTTGGTGGCAACAAGAGAGAAACTGAGTTGAGGCTATACGTGCTGCACCCAACAGCACAAAACGCTGACGCAGACAGCTGGCTTCAGGCTTTCGTGACTCCTCAGTGAAAGACCACCCCAGGGCTCTCCTCATGTGAATGAACCAGAGGGCTCCAGGTCTCCTCTGGCTCATCCTCACCATTTACAAGCACGTCTGCTTTTGAAGGCAAACTCAGCATTTATTACAATCCAGCCTGGAAATGACTGAAGACACAACATTTTTATTATAAAAACATGTAAACATGTTTTAAAATGTATAAAACATACTTTATTTATATGGTCCAGATAAACCCTCTGACTTCAGTTAATACAAATTAACACTGCTTGTGTTCCAGCACAGTGGTATCTGAACGTTCAATGATGTGGTGGTATTTATGCCAACCATCCTCCACAAATTCAGTGGTTTTCACTGTCTGTTTTTCTGAAGTCCCTTCTTCACCTGGGTTGGGAAAAAAAAAAAAAAGGCACTTAACATCTGGAAAAATTAAAGCTTTGGAAGTTTGCCGGTCTGATTGCCATGGTGTTGTTACAGAGTTTTTGTTCCTTATGATTCTCCCATGCAGCCCAAATATTAATTGCCAGAGATCAAATCTCAGCGCAAGTGGTTCAGTTGTTTTCCATCATTTTGACTTGCCCATATGGAACATTCCCAAAATGTCAAGAGTCATTAATAAGTTCTGAAAATCTCAGAACTTAGCATTTCCGTATCAGAAGTGATTTTCAGTGATCCTACAGGTTTCATCCTTTAACAAATGCCGTCACTGAGGTATTTCAGCTGGTGTCAGCAATGCCACAGATACTAGGTGTAAGAACAGTAGCAGTGAAAATATATAAGGAGGGGGCGAGGGGGGGAGAAACAGAACTGAAGTGCTCTTGAAAAAGGAAGTTGGATTAATTTTCCCACTGGATTTTTCTTGTTTACACTTAGCTTGAAATCTTGGAAGGAAACGTAATGAAATTATTACTTGGTTATTTTACTTTGAAAAATAACCATATCCACTGGGAAAATAGGGAAACCATAAAAATATAAACAAGTTATTTTCAAGTGAGTCGCTCATTCTCCTACCAGAGTGCCATCTCTCCCTGCTCTCTTCGCAGCATTTCATTCTCACCATCTCCAGCCACCATTTCACCCCCCTCCGCACTTTGCATTATTAATTTTGGTCCCAATATCATTCTCCTCCACCCTCTAAAGTCTGCTTGAGAAGCTGGTTGTCACTTCTTCATGGACACAGGCATTTAGGGTAAGCCGTTGCTGTGTGGAACGGGCAGGCTTTCCCTGCTGATGAGCATGTGGCCACTCACGCCCAGGACACTCGATTCACACAGGTGAGCCCAACCCTGCAGGAGCCTCTGTGCCCTCACAGTCTCGCGACACTGGAGAATTCTCACAAATGTTTCTGTATCGCAGTGGTTGAGTAGGATGAACTGCATTTTTGGTGCAACGTGATTGTCATTCTCTTCCCTTTATTCAGACTTAAGAGGGGTTTTGTCACTTTTGTTTTCTAAAATCAGACATTTTGAATTATCCAGACTTTTTTTATGTAACTATAAAATCTTACTGTAATACGTGCTTTCTGAGTATGGACTACCCAATATAGTAAACCTGTCAGTCTGTGTCTTTCTCGTTACAACCGAACATCCCCAGGACAGTTCTGAGGATCTGTAGCATTTAATATACATACATAGCCATCGCTGAATTTCCTCATTTAAAATCTTGGATGACCAATTCTCGGACTTGAACACATTTCTTCTGCTTTTGATCACCCAACATCAAATTACAAGCTATAATAAAAATTCTAGACATTTTGCAACCTACTCGTCACTGGATTCAGGTGGTTTCCTGATTTTTCAAGAAGGGGGAAGGGAGGCAGCCTGTTGGATGCAAAGTGAACACTGACCTGCACTGACCCCTTCTGGAAAGCACCAAAAATGTACCATTGGAAACAAACCTGTACTGGTCTGGGGGGTGCGTGTGGGAACTATGTGACCTAATAGCTTTTTCCATCTCGATTTCTATGACTTTTAATCATGTTTGGTTGGAACAGCCTCAGGCTTCCTAAGTTGTTTGCACGGGTAAGGCTCTGGAGCAGATATACATGTCATCCATTAGCATCCAATGGACCAGAAAAGGCCCAAAGGACCAGAGAAGTTTCTTTGTAGTTGGAAGCAGAAAAATAGTAATACATTATAGGAAATAAGAAAAATAGCAAAACATATTCCATTTTTCAGACAAGAACAGAACACAGAAGGCAAATCAGTATGAAAAGAAAAATGGAACCTTAGAGAACATCTACAATGTCTCATCCCAAAGCAGTTCAAACAAGGGAATACCATTTCTTTGAGAACAGTCCCATAAAATGTCTAGAGGCCATAAGCAATTAGGACATAAGTCTCTCATGTAAAACACGATACCCCCTTGCTCCTGACCAGGCCAATACTTGGGAACGCAGATTTAGTTTTAATTCAAAAGGAAAAGGAGCCATCCTTCAATGGCCAGTCACATTCCGTTCCAGTCCTCGGAAACGTCCAGTTCTGTCTAAACTGGACGACCCTCCGCAGTGCTGACAAATCACAGACCATGGCTGAACTGACTTACAGAAAGAAAATCACTTTCTTTCCTCTTTCTTGTACACTGACATAGTCTTCAGGGCTATTTTTCTTTCCCC
Organism: Charadrius vociferus; assembly: GCF_000708025.1. Classification (NCBI taxonomy): domain Eukaryota; kingdom Metazoa; phylum Chordata; class Aves; order Charadriiformes; family Charadriidae; genus Charadrius; species Charadrius vociferus. Next base: position 3,412,314 of record NW_009647419.1, on the reverse strand, counting down.
GCAATACAAGTGCTTGATGAAATAAACACATCCAAAAATTATCTGCAAGAAATCAGAAATATGTCTAATTTCCAAACTTGGAAAGAGATGATGGGCTTCAACTCAAATTGGCGCATGCTTTGTTTGTCTCCTTGGGACTCGATGATCTGCATTGCTAACAGTTGTAGAAAATACTCAGAAGACAAAGAAAACATCTTGGGAGAAGAGACAATTTGCTCAACTTGGAGACTGCAGGTTTTTAAGAAAGCAACTATTTTCCTCCTTTGCATTAGATTATGTATCACTTAAATTCTTTTAGAGACGGCATTTGTTTGTAGGTGAGGCGAGCAGGTGGAGTACTCATTGTATCTGAACTATCACCATGTTCCTGGCCTCTTTCTGTCCAACCAAAAGCCACAGTGCTGCTTAAGTATCTTCATGAAAAGTCCTATGACATGAAGAACTTGAACTGCCCCTAACCCTCTATCTACGTATCTTTACCGTGGTGAGCCAGCACTGTTCTTACCAACTGTTGGTTTCTATCCCATGAAGAGAGTCACCTCTTCAGTTTTCCCCGTCACAAGAGGCGAGGAAGCCAACAGAAGAAATTGCATTTAATTTAAGACCTTGAATAAACTCTGCTGTCAGGTTGTTGCAACCAAACTCCTTCCACTAGGATAAAACTCTCTATATAAAGAGAAAAAAAAGAAAAAACAACTCTTACAAATGTGATATCACTACACCATTGTGCCTAGCAATGTTCCTTCTCCTCATAAGGAAGTTATCCCTCGACTGGATGGCAGTAAATATTTTGTTTGGCTCTTACGTTTAAGCTTTTGGACAAGCTAAAGATCACCCTGCTTCTAGAAATCATGATATAGCATAAAGTGGCGAGAAAGGAAGCGGTCTCTTCCAGCAAGCGTTCTTATTCAATTTGTTCTCTGAATAACTGGGATGGCCCTTTTTTCATTGCTTGGCATAGAGCGCAAGAGTTTGGCCAGAAGCCCTGCCTTCATTCCCACTTCTTCGGAAAGTCCCAGAGTTGAGTGTTTAGATCTGCCACAGAAACAGATTTGCATTCATTTTCTGGTCTGGTTGCCTGTTCTACAGGCTAATGGGATGATGATACTACGTGAAAAACCTGTCCAGTTTTATCCAGGACTACATGAACAAGTAAAAAGCCTAGGCCCACTGTCCCAGAGGGGCAAACATTTTCAAACCATACTGTAAGAAGAAGCAAGCGTAACAAACACGAGAAAGGAGGTGGAAGACATCCTGACACAGGAAGATCACATTTTATTTTACATTGCATTTTACATTTATGTCACAATTTATATTTTATACCACAGTTTAGCTAGAAACTCAAAAAAAAATACAGAATGTCTTGCATGAACACTGTTAACCGTGACAGAACAGAACCGCATGAATATCCATGAATGCATGTGACTCCTAAGGGATTTTATTTCACTCCGTTAGTTTTGCTTCCTGGATTCTTTAAAGACTTAAGATGACAAAGAGAAAGCAAAGAAGCACTTGGGAAAATCCCATGAACAACCATTGCTATCAAATATAGTTGAACTCAAGTACACTTTTCAAGATACAGCATTACCATCTAAAGCGAATGGTTTGTTGGTATCTGAAGTCCCAGTTATCCGATGCACCCCCCTCAACTTGCACCTCTAGGCTACCTTCCACCAAAGACAGGCAGAAGAAGCTAAGAGATGAGGTGTGCTAAGAAAGATGATGGGAAAAATGATCTCTCAGCAGCCTACAAGCCACTTGAGACCTGCCAAAGGCAAGTGATACTAAAACAAAAATAGAAGGCATGTAAATGGGACTGACTGGTTACAAGAGTAAGATTACAGCCTGGCAACAGGCTGCTTCAAATCTTCACCTGCCGAATTAGACAAGCCAGTGCAGGAACATCCACTGACCTCAGCATCCCTGGCAGATACACGAAATGGGCAGATTTGAAACAAGCCCCTTCCCTGCACCCCACAGCTGGCCTGAAACACCCCGATGCAGGAGTCACCCCGGAGCCCATACAAATAGCGGAGCCTCTCCACCACATAGTTCAAGCTAAATCGCCCCTTGGTCTCTCACTGGAGAGCCAGGAGAGACTCGGGAGCTGTGGCAGGAGTATAGCTCAGGCCTCCATAACATCAAACCAGCACTACCTCTAGATTCACCTCCATCCCAAGCTGACACAAGCTCAAAAAAACCCAAGAACCAAACGAAGAAAAAAAAAAAAAACAAAACCAAACCCAACAACAAACCTTAGAACAAACGAAAAAATAAGGAAAACCACCCTAGAGGGGAATGTGCTGGGCTGGGGAATACCAGCCCCCTGCCTCCTCCTTCCCCTCAGGGACTTGGATTTAGGCAAAGTAAAATTATATTTCATCGCGACCAATTTTGTCTGTTGTTGTTGTTGTTTATGCAGAAATACAAATGTAAACTTGAGCAGCAGTTTGCCCAGATCAAGGAAGAAAGTACAGCTCAGCTGCTGACAATTCAGCGTTGGGAAGATTGGTGGAAACGATCCATCCAGAAGATTAAGCAACTCTATACATGAGATCAATCAAATCTTGCTGATGTCCTTCTGATCATTGTTGGTGTAAACTGACAAGTTTGTACTAACGTCAGTGATGTTATAGATTTAGTCCAACAGGATTTTTTTTTTTTTTTTTTTTTTATTTCTGTTGCAGTTGTGGAGGTGACCGAAGGCAACACGACCACAGTAAGTCCCTGCACCCCTTTTGCTCAGTAGCTGCCCTTGCCGTCGCTTCTCCCTCTTGCAGCCGCCCCTTGTGTGTGTCCCTGTCTGTCTGTCTCTCATCGTCCCCTCCCCGCCCAAATTGGGGGAAGAAAAAAATCAAAAGGGTCGCTTTTGTGCCTGAAAGACATCCCAGGGTGTGAAGGCAAAACCAAGGCAGGAGTGTGTTGTGAGTGCGGGTAAGCCGGATGGAGGGTTTGGCAGCCAAATGCTGGAATCGTCACCCTGTTGCTGGTGATAATAGCGATGGTGCTATGGTCAGAGCCATCCGTGACCGCCAAACCCTTCACCGTACCCCTGGTATAAAGTTGGAAGCCCTGACCAGAGGCATTCAGGACCCAAAATACAAGAGGCAGTTCTTAGGATGGGTTCGTTTCTTAAAGTAGTGACACTTGGCATCGTGTTGAGTGTGGGCAGGCCTGAAGGTTTGCCTTGTTGCTTTGGTACTTCACCCTGGGCCAGCAGCACGATGTGGCATCACAAGATGGTTCTGTGCTGTCTGTGTGCCACCCATATTACTTGCCTTTGATCTGTGTTGTGTTTTGTTAATCACTGTGTGTGACATAGTAACTGCAGGTGGTACAAAGCTTGCATCTTGTAACGTGTTTGATGAGAGAAGTATTTTCAGTGAAAGGCATATTGTCAAAAGAAGACCTTAAATACTAAAGGAAAACTGCTCCTGAAAATAAAACAAAAGTTCTGAACTAACTGATATAGAAGAGCATTTTCTCAGCTATAGCTTAAGAGAGGAAGGAAAAGACCAAAGCAATAGAATTAGAATTTTATTTAATTAACACCATCTGACCTGTTGCACTTAAAAGAATAATTTTTTAGAAGCGGCACTGAAATTACCGGGGATGGAGGGAAAAGATCGCATTATCCCACACACATTACATATGCCAGTAGCAATCTATGCTTTGGCTGGAAACGGGTAGAACAGATATTTTGAAATATGTAAATACAATGGGGAGAGTGGAGTGGGAATTATTTGGGAATAACTATAAGACAGTGCACTAAATGCTAATCTATATATACATAAATAATAAGGAGGGGACAGACTTTTTTCTTTGCTAATGAAACAGACAAAACCTAGTTGTTCATGCCTTTGAAAGTCTGAGTTTCCTTCTTGTTGTATTTGTATTAATCAACATTGTCATGTTTGAAAGCTGAATGGAGCAGGTTACCTATACTTCAGATATGTAATAACAAATAGAATATGGCAGTTAGCAAGACCTGTTAAGACTGTCAACAAAAATAAGTTTAAGGTGTGACAGTAGGTGAGATGGAAAGTCTCTTTTTCTTCTCTTGAAGTACCAGGCTTCTAATCTTTGTCTAGAGACCTGAAGAGAAGAGTTTGCAAGCATGTCCTGACAAAACAAGGGGGGAGTGTGCACACCAGCAGGGAACACACAGTGGATTGCTGTACTTTGGACTTAGTTTCCAAGGGGAATTAAATTATAATTGCAAAGTCCCAATACATTAACTGAGGCTCGAAGTAAAAAAGGTATGCATTGCAGTAACAGAGCCCTTTAGAAAAATAATTCTTCCTGGCCCATTGTAGAAGCATAAGGGAGATTTTGGGTATTTCTACTGTATAATATCCTAGCGTCAATCTAGGATCGGTCAGTGCCCTTAGATGAGGAAAATCTTGTAACAAATGGTGTAAATTGACCAACTAAAGGGCTGATACGTTTCTCGGCATATCCTCTGGTCACTCCATTTATCCTACCAACTGTACGTCAGTCTTTTCTGAACCCATCTTTCTATGCTGATCTTTCTACATGTCCTTGCTTTTCTCAGTATTGAAGGAAGTGTTTGACATGAATGAGCGGAATGAATCCCAGAGAAATCTGGATTTCATCAGCATACTGGAAATGCCGAGCCCCTGTATTGCCTTTTAGTTCTCTAACAGAAGACTAATAACTGAGTGGGTTAACACTATGAAGATCCTCGGTAGTTGGGGAGTAATTGCCAAAAACTGCACACTGAAATTTATTTCAAGAAAAATTGATACTGACATAGCATTCTGTATCTTTATTCATTTCCAAAATGGAATTACAGTCAAAGTACAGTCTGAAGCTAGACTAGCAAGAATCAAGACCAAATTACAGTCTTCCCAGAAAATAACTTTACCAATGAATAGAAAATTAGATACTAGCCTATATTTTATATTCATAGTTACTTTTTTGTAAAACTTGTGGGGGGAGGAATCTTACTTAAAAATTGACCTCGTATTTAGGTACCCAGATGCTTGAACTACAAATAACTTACCTGTTTCCATTTTGCCATCACTAGACAAGAAAAACACAAATCCGTGGCATAAAATAGTTCTGACCATTCAGCTGGATGCCATTGTCCCATGCGTGCTTACAGAAAATGTCATGCTTTTCTCTTCCCAGGTTTTCAGGCACAGAACCTGATGGTTCAGTCTAAACCAGTCAGCTTTTTTCTTAAAAAATAACATTGCATTCCTCCCAGGGTTTCTTTTTAAAGTCTCTGGTGTTTGTGCTATTTGAGGCTGTCAGTCGGTGTTCAAAATCTGGTTTTAATGTTCATTTCACCAGAGGAAACTTCCAAAATACTTTGGAGGAAAAAAAGGCTTAGTTTTACTGCCTTTTCTGTCCATTCAGCTGCAATTTGAGATAGCTTTTGCTTCTATTCATAAGTCCTCAAAAAAAGACAAGCGCACATGTAGATAGACTTCATATTCCTAACATATCTACATTTGGAAAACAAATTTCTAAAGTTTGTCCCACACACACACCTTCTACATCTCTTTGCATGTTACTTTTGAGAAGACTTGAGTGTTAGATGTCACCATTTTAGTGATATAGAAAAGATTATAAAATGATCTCCTAAAGGAATTGTTCAGGGAATTAAACTGGATAAAATATAAAATATTGGTGTATTTAAAAAAAAAAAAAGAGAGAAAGAAAGAAAACCACAAACCCACAGACATTTCCTAACAGTCCTTTCTTAACTTTAATATTTGCTCAGAATTTTCCCGTTTGGTGACTTACAATGTAATAAGCCCCTGCGCATTTTGGTCCACAGCATGCATCTGCTATTCTGTGACAGTCTCTTATTCCCAGATAAAAATGTGTTTTAGAGCTTTTCAATAAAAGGCCACTACAATTTTAAGGCATAGTGGTTCAAAGGAGTGCTGCAGTAAATTGAATTCAGGTGACTATGAGAACTTCGCACTGACTGTAAACTTGTTTACGTTTAGTAAAACATATACAAGAATTTACCAAATGTTTCTCTATGCTCCTTGGATTTGTTCTTTTCCCCATAGTCTGTGTATATCCAAAGTGGTTGATATATCTGTGTATAAGCCAGTTGAATAATGCAGATCCTGTTCCCCTTACATCTGCACAATACTGGTCGACGTGGACTTGATGAAAAGTATTCCTCAAGTCACAGATGCAGGTAGAGGTCTAAACTATGCCTGATCATTATATTCTTTCAATTGTTTCCTAGATTGAAGGGAGAATTATAGAGGATGCTGAAACACCAACTCCGCCAAACCCCTCTGGCCAGTGCCCCATCTGTCGCTGGAACCTGAAGCATAAGTATGATTATGTGGTAAGTTTAATAAAGGAGAGTTCCCCCATCCTCGCAGCTAGATAAATACTGCTCTCGGATCTATATACTGCACAACCTGACCCTCTCGTTCCCCCATCCTCGCAGCTAGATAAATATACTGCACAACCTGACCCTCTCATCTCTTGCTGGGTATAGTAAAGATAGTTAACTCTTTAGTTAACTCTCATAGGATGAGCTCATATCTAATAGGAGTTTTGAAATTATACATGTGGCCATCTGATCTGAGAAGGCCATACATATCTTTTCTGCCCAGCTGCCTTTCAGCATTGCACTTCCAGGAGAATCAACTGGAATGCAACATTTAGTCAATTGATTCAGGCCTGTTCTAACTCATTGGGTCATTGTCCACTAAGGTAGTAACTGTTTTATATAAAACTTTTAAAACTCTTGATGGGTATGAAGAGAGCATACGTGTTTACATCCCTTGCAACAGAAAAAACAGGTTTGATTCAAGCTTTTTGCAGGGAATTCTAATGAGAAGTTTATTAACTAATGAAACAATTACTAACACTAAATGTAGAAGATGGGAAGGAAATCCTGTAATGCTTTGAAACAAAAGCACAACAGTCAAGAACACTTTAGAATAAGAAGCGTGAGATAGAAGATGCAGAGTGCAATTTTACAAGAGGTAATTCAAACATAGAGTTTACAAAAGGACGAAGTGCCTGCCGTGCAAGCTAAAAACCCAGTACTGGAATTAGAAAAGAAGAAAACCAGACAAGAACATGCTGTTACTAAGATAAAGCAACAGAAAACTCAGAATCAGTTAATGTCAATAGGATTAGGGTGAGGGAGATACAAATGCATCTGGAGGAAAAGAAATCTTTGTGAGAAAGAAAGTTCATTAATGAGAGAAGGGGACTGAAAGCCACGTTGGCTGCAGAATGACTAAGCTGCTCCTAGTGCGCACACACAAAAGAAAAATTATAATATCTAGGTAATAATGGCAATCTTGCAAATGTAAAACAACAGGAAAAACCAGGTACAGAAGTAACTTAAGCATTGAATTAGGTACAGGCCAGTAGGCCTGGATTGCATGTAGTTACAACGGCTTAAGGGAATTAAACAAATATATTACTTCACTTGCAGGATTTTTTTTTTAAGTGTGGAAAAAAATCCTAAGGAATCACTAAGTGGTTTGAAAAGAGCAAGCAAAATGCTAAGTAGCTGAGAGAGGAAAGAGAATGATGCTGATTATTACCACTTGGTAAATCAAATGTGGCAAATTCCAAGTAAAATGGTATCAACTAGGATTAAAAGCAAATAACCTGTTGGGTAGGACTATTAATGAATCACGAATTATGAAGAACACAAGTACAGAAATAGTGCCACACAAAATACTTGCAAGTACTCCAGGCAGGTGAAACAATAGATGTGAGGTGTAAATGAAATATCAGTTTATTAGCTTTCAAAGCCTGTGTTGCAGAAATTAAATTGTCTAGGATCTGAGTGGTGCCAGTGATTCTGACTCAGGCTGGATGCAGTATTAAATAGTGAAGTAAGTCGGGGGAGGGAAGTATTTAGTGTTCTCTGGTCTGGTTTCTCAACAATCTGAGAAAGCTAAAAATACAATGAATTTGCAGATGATAATAAATGAGGAGAAATTTCAAATACTGTTAAGGTATGGAAAGTACTACAAAGACAGATCCCGTTTGTTTTGGTTTGTGTTGCCCATGTTTGAATGCAGTGATTTCTTGCAACTATTTTCTTCATCTTCATGTTTGCTGAATTGTGTTGTGATCAGAACAGACCAATCACTTACACTGGAAAATACTTTCTTAAGGTTAATAGAGTTTTATGTGACTTGTAAATGCGAAGAGTCAACATCATCGTTAAACTGGGTAGTTCTACAGATGTCCAAAAAGCATTCTGTGAGTCACACATTAACAGCTCCAGAGAAACTATAAACTGATGCTCAGGGATGAAATGAGCCATGGGAGTGGATTAAATCTTGGAAATTAATATGTAGACTCACTTTCTACTGTTGTCTGTGGTAGAATACTCTGTTGCATGGAGAGATAACAGTGCTATCAAGAACCAAAGAAGCAGTTTGACAATGTGATGCAGTCTGAGTTCCAGGATTAGAAGTAGGCTGTTGGTCCCAACAGACAATGTAAAGCGGGATTCGTAGGTGTGTTTGTAGAGTGAACTAAGATCGTGAGTTTTCTTGCACACTTCAGTTCAGTTTGATTCTTAGATCCTGATTTCTACTGTTCAGTATGGAGGCAAGAGAAAACCAAATGTGAGGAGAAATCCTGCAGCCAGATTCTTGAGAATCATTGCTGAGATCGTTCCTAAGAAATTGGGGTCCCAAGAGACAAACTAGGAACATGTCTGTCTTAGCTATCGTGTAGTTTTTGAATGTATATGGGTCTGGTGTATATATATCCAGTACTCCTGCTATAGAGGAGAACCTGGACAAAAAGCTAAAGAGGGCAGTGAGAACTGCTATTTCAGAATTGTAGAAGCTTCTTACCTCGGTATTTAGAAGCATTTCTCTGTGGGGTTGATAAGAACCAGGAGAAATTTCAGTTCTGGAGTAGACCACCTCTTCTGCTTGAATACATCCCTTACATGTTTGAATGCTTTGTACCAGTCATGGATTTTCAGCCTTTAAATGTTAAGGTGAATAAAATCCCCCTTTTCTGCACAAAAGCGCTCTCTGCTCTTTTTCTTTGCTGCAGCAGTGATGAGCAGCAAAATCTTTAAATACTTAAATAATAAAGTGCAGGCATTTAACTGTGTGAGTAATTAAACAGTGGCACAATTTACTCACTGGTGGTTAATTGTCCTAAAAGTCTGTAACTTGAGAACAGCTATTTTTGTTAAAGATATAGCCTAGTTCATACAGCATAACCTATAATCTGCTTGGTAAGAGATCAGAATAGATGGATCACAGTGTTTCCTTTGAGATTGATAAACTGAGATCAGTCAGTTGCACAGAAGGGAAAGTGTGAGCTTTTTTGCTTGGGATGCTTGTAATTGGACTGAATGAGGCACTATGAAAAGGGAAGTGTTGAATTAGCCCCCGAGGGAGCTGAGTAATATGACCTCATAGGACTTTCCTTTTGTCATGTGCAGCTAGCACAGTCTAAAGTAGTGGCATAATGAGTTACTTTGGCTGTCAGAGAACTGGGGGACCAATGTCTCCAAAGTTATTAATCAACTGAACAGGCATTGTGAGCACTAGCAGGTCATGATTCCAACCTGCCTCAGCTGTGGTGTGGAGGGCTGCAGTTGTCTTTGCCAGTTCAGTTCTTAGCCTCTGCTGAGGCTCAGGATAACAGAGACTAAGGTATAAATTCCCATAGTTTGTGGTCTGCATATGTCTGTCTGTTGAAACTGAGGCCTCGGTGGAATTTTTTTCATATCCATTGGAGATAAAAAAAATATTATTTGGTCATTGTCAGGATGCAACTGGATTGAAACTTGCAATCCTGTTAGAAAATGCCTGGAGAATAGTGTACAGCTCCCGGGAGTAAGGGAAAAGGGAAAAACTAGACTCTTGTATAACTGGAAATAATGACTGGCGGACTTATCTGATACAGCCCAGTAGTAATTTGGCTACACAGACGGAACTGTTCTTGCAGTAAATGAGGGTTTTTAATGAATTGCACGTAACCAGTCAAGGATCCTGCTTTTCAAAGTGTCTGTAGACATTAAAATGCAGAGATGCCTCTGCATTCTGGGTGCCATCCATTCACAAGAACGTGCTGTACATAGTGTTTCATTTAGCAAGTTTATCCAGCCCTTTTAGAGGTGAAGGCTAAACTTGTTTTTCGTTTTCCCCCTTATCCACTTCAAACATCATTAGTCTGAGGAGGCAGTAAATATGTCATCTTGCTTTGGCAGCAATTAGGGGAAACCAAACTGCAAGATTTGCCTATTAGCCCTAGATTAATTCAGTCCAAGTTGTTTTCATCAAATGCTGCAGATTACAGGGGTGGGAATCTGGGTCCAGCCTCGTGGGAGCTGTCCAGTGATTAAAGCAAATCTGTGGTTACAGGATTGGCTGTCCACTAGCACAAAATGTGAATTTCATGGAACATGACGGCACCATGAGCACTTGCCAGACATATTTTTTTCTTTGACCGCTCCACATACTTGTTCGCTTCCCTCCACAGCTGCCCCATAAAGTTGGCTGTACCTGTCTGCTTTCTCCCTGTGGTAAGATGCATCTGTGCGAGTAATCTGGGAGAGGCACCTGGCCCGTTAACTGTGAGGATCTTCAGAAATGGACAAACCTTCTGTTGCGCGTGCAGCATTCTAAGCCAGAGTGTAATTTGGAGCTGCAGCGGGTCGGATAGATGATTTCAGTTAAGAAATGACTGCCACACAAGGGTGTTGGTCAGTTGGTGACACTGTTGGTCAGAGATGATAACAGAGAACAGATTTTCTTGATTATTTTTTTTTTTTCCACAGGGAGAAAAAGAAAGACTCTGTCCCTTTGCTCCCCACCTCCCCTCTTTACATGGAAACACTTGATAACAAGCCTGTGACTCCATGAGGCGTGGTGGTAATATGAGAAAACACTTGGACCACACACACCCTTCACAAGAGCCTGTGGCCTACTTAGGCTTTCACGGTTGCAAAGACTGGAACAGCCTCAAACTTGCCATCAGCCTTTTTCTTCTTCTCCACAGAGTAATGCAGCAGGCTAGTAGAAATGTCTAGAAAGGTTTTCTCTTTCTAGACACTTAGAGCTGGACAGTCCTTTTTCACTTACAGAAACGCTAGGTTTGTGCTAAATGGCAAATTGAGCTGTTGGTGATTTGGAGAACTGCTTGGCTAAAGAAGAGGAAAAAGAGGGATGGAGTCTTGCTCTGGTTTCCTGAAGCCAATCCAGTGCATTTCAGGAGTGGCCGAAAGTCAAGTGCCCTTGGACTGTTTGGCTGGCCTCCATCCAGTTTCCACCAACGCAGCTGGCACCAACTGGTCCCCTGGTTACTGTTCTCATTGGCAAGGCCGTATGTTAGCTGGGTTGAGGACACTTCGCTTCCGTTTTAACCATAGATGGCCTCTCAGGAGCTGCTAGTTGCTCAGCTGTGCTTTTTTTGTTCTTTGGATACAACATCACTCTGTATGGGGGTTGATAAGTCATTTTCTATCAGTGAGAAGTTGCCTAACCTGCTGTGTTTTCAAAGGAGCTGGATCTGAAAATCAGTCTGAACAAGTGGCGATAGAAAGGAAGCCAGATAAGGGAAGAGGGAAATTGTGTGTCATGATGATATTAGTGAGGGTGGGATTGAAGGCAGGGAGGGGGAAGGACAAAAACAAACCACAAAAAAACCCCAAAACACCTCTGCCACACTTGTATGATAGCATCAGTTGGAGTCAGTCATTACCAGAAAGCCATACTGAATTCCAGCAGCTCCCTTTAGAGCTGAGCTGGTGTTGTGCAGTGGGCGTGGATGTATAATTCCTAGATAGCTAGGTTTTCTGAGCATTTTATATCCAGTTGTGATTGTTTGCATTTGCAAGGGCAGTAAATGAAGCTAGGAATGCTCCAGGGAGCTCTTTGTAAAAGAGCAGAGATGGGGGGATGAGAGCAGGTCTGCGAATCTGTGAACAACAGGCAGAGTCAGTGTCACTCAATGTGAAAAGCAACAAGTACTCTTTGTTCTTGCCTGTTGCCCTAGACAGGGGGGTGTGCAGTGCTGACGTACCTGGTTTGAATTCTTGTTCTCTTGGGGTGCTTGCTGGCAGGTCCCTTCCAGCCTGCAGGCACCCTCCGCATGGTCCAGCTTCCTCAACTATGACCATGTTTACAACAGCGGGGGAGAAGTATATTCTCAACCAGCAACAAGTCTATCAACAGATGGGGGGGGAAAAAACAAGCACAGAGTCTCCAGAGGTCTTTTGGCCCAGCTTATGCTGATGTTAGCGTGTCAAGGGGACCTGCCTATATTGGCCTGAGGGGTACATTTGCAGTGGTGCTGTGTGTGGAAATGGAGAGCACGTATCTAAATATGGGGCTGTTGTACTATGTACAGTTAATGGGACACTCGTGCAACAGCTGTTGTTGCTGTGTTTAAAAATTTGTCATCCCAACTCTGTGATACTATCTGATCCTAGAGATCCCTTTAATTTTGTTTTTATTCAGAGTGCTTTACATTTCTAGAGCTCTTTATTGGAAAGGTCAACACCAGCGTAATCTAAATGATTTTTGAATCACAGACAAACCCTCAGCATGCTCTGAGGGCTTCTTTCATCCAACATGGCTGTAACAGCCCCACCTCATATGCACACAGTCAAAGGACTGAAGGCAGCATTTTATCCTGTTAGGTCTTTCTCATCAGCACATGTTCTTTTCTTACAAAAAGCTGCTCCATGCGACATCTTGGACAATTTCCCTGCTCTCCACCCCTCTAGAGAGACATGAGGGAAGTTCCACCATGGGAAACTGGATAAAAGTTTAAGGAGTAGATAGCAGAGAACAATCCTGCTCTGAGGGAAAAAGAGGGGGCCAGAGGTGATCTAACATATCTGTGACCTTTAGGATAGCAGCTGTGGTGGCATTTCAAGTTGTGTAAACACTGTCCATCTGTAGGTCTTGTGTAACTGTGCCTGAGTACCTAGGACACATTATCTTAGCTAGAATCTTGGAGCAAGCAACAGTGAAGTAGCAGGGATTGCAGCTGACATCATGTGTTTACACTAGTGAAGTCAGGGGAAGACTCAGACCATCCGAGTGACCTTACTGAGCTAAGCTGGCAGGCAGAGTGACAGCAAGCAAAAGCCACTTGTTAATCTGCAGCCAAAATGCGTAGGAAGGAATCATTGTTTTGTTTTGCTTTGTTTTGAGTTCTGTACACAGCACAAGGGTCAGTACAACACCTAAGAATCATAGCACTTGAAGTAGCTCTAGCATTGATGATTTTGCCCTTTTCTTGCTCCCTCAGGATGTCTTGCTGCTGAGTCAGTTTATCCGATCTGATGGAGGGATGCTGCCACGAAGGATCACAGGCCTCTGTACAGAGGAGCACAAGAAGATTGCTGTCTGTGTGCAGATGGCTCACCGTGCAGGTACCCAGCTTCCTCCTATGGGTAGCCCTTTACCGTGGCCTACCCATTAAACCCCTTGCGAGCAGTCTCCTGCCCAAGTAAGATGTCATTGTCCAGTCACTCAGCAGACTCATTACGGTCCAAGTGCTGCTACAGGATGATGGACCAGAGACTACTTGTTCCGCTTTCTATATGTCTTGGCTCCTGCCTTGGCAGCAGACATTTATCCCTGTAGATGAGTCTACCGTTGCAGAAAGATCTGGGAAGTGGCTCAGTCTCTAGTAACTAATGATTAAATACCAGCTTCTGAAACTATTTGATTTAGCATAGGCTTGACCTACACCATAAATAACATGCACCTGCCATGTGCCATGTGAAGACCTTTTTTGCTTTACCCTGAGAGAGGGACTCAGGTTGACACAGTCAAAGATCAGTGCAGATCTTTATGCCTGATTCCTGAGTTGTATCCAAGTTAAATGGACTGAGAATTTTAATAGATTTTCATCCTGGAGATGAAATGTGGTTGGACAACGGTGCCCTATGTCCTCTCAAAAAGCCTTTTTGATGAGACCAAGTGGCTGTGTCTTTGGTGTGTATTTCCTCTCCATATCCAGCAGAACCTCTTAGCTTCTCTTTGGCTGGGGTGCAGGTTCAGCAATGACTAAAGATAAAATACCCTTTTCACTGTACTTGAGTTTTTGCTGTGCTCTCCTACTAGGGACCTGGGATGCCTGGCTTATGAGCTGTAATGTAACTTCTGGATGCTATAGCGACAAGGAGACACTGCTAAATACTCTCATGCCTTTCTTTTTCTGTTTCAGGTTTGTTGCCAAACCACAGGCCTCCGCTTCCTGAAGGGCATATTCCCAAGAAACCCAAGCTCAACAGGTGAATAGTCTTGTCTTTCTACATCTCTCTTTTTCAGGAATAGACTGGAAGAGGAAAAGCAGTTCCTTATAACTGGGTAAAACATGCCTCAGGCAACAGGGCTTATAAAGAGTACTCATAGCATTTCGGAGAAGGACAGTCTGTCATGATATTCTCTTGTCAGTCTTTTAAGGACAAGCCAGATCTCATTCAAACCAGTTATCCACACAGGATTAAAACTGCCACGCATGTTAGAGTCTGCCCTCCCTTCCTCAGCTGCACTTGCCTCCTCATCACTAACACTCAGTAGGGCAGTCACAGGAGGATGCCACAGAGATGGAGCAGCATCACAGAGTAGTTGAGGTTGGAAGGCGCCTCTGGAGATCGTCTAGTCCTAGCCCCCTGCTCAAGCAGGTTACCCAAGTTGTCTAGTCAGGTTTTGAGTATCTCCAGGGTTGGACCTTACACAGTTTTGCTGGGCAGCTTGTATCAGAGGACCACCTTCATCACGAGATAGTGTTTTCTTATGTTCAGACAGAATTTCTTGTGTTTTAATTTGTGTCCATTACCTCTTGTCCTGTCACTGGGCACCACTGGGAAGAACCTGGGTCCATCTTCTTTACTCCCTCCCTTCAGGTATTTTTAAACATTGGTAAGATCCCCTGAACCTTCTTTTCTCTAGGCTGAGCAGTCCCTTTTCTCTCTTAGGCTTTTGGTGCCTGGCCCCCAACAGCAGGAGGGTAAGCAGGAGGGTGCCCAGGACAGGTACCAGCAGTGACTTGGGGGCTGAGCAGCCAGCAAAGGCCCATCACAAGCCTGTTCCCCTCCGTCCCATCCCCGTTTCCCCCAGTCAGTGATTAGCCCTCGGCCTGCCCTTCCTGTGCAACAGGGTCTTCCCCCTCCCTGGCCCTAGCGGCCCCTGGCCTTTGGTGGGTGAAGGAAAAGCCTGCGGCCGCCTCCTGCACTGTGCTGGGCGCTCAGAGGTGCTAATCCCCTGTTTATGACCTCACACTCTGTTTCCATGGGGATGTCAGAGCAGTTTATGAACCTCGCATTAGCAAGCCGTGGGGTTACCAGAGGCCATGGGGCTGTTGCTGGGAGAGCTTAGACTGCAGGGCTGAGGTCGGCCGGAGACTCCTGCATTTCAGGTCTGACTCTCTGCAGTGGAGATTTGAGGCAAGCTCTTGGAAATGTCCCTTAGATACTGGCAGGCTGCACGCTGGGTATCAGTGAGGTTCAAATTAGAGGACTCTACATTTGGTGCAGCCATGTAGCCATCAGGTACTTCAACCCTGAAAATTTCTTGCTTCCTGTGTCTTACAAGTCTTTGGGATTCTTTAGTAGTTGTGTCTATCTAGCAGGTGTGGGGTGGAGCACATTACCTCGTTAGCATTCACATAGCAACCCTGCATAGCAGGTTGAGACAGGAAATGGTAAATCCTGTATCTTGCTGGAATCACACCAGGACTCCAGATCTCATGGCTCAACTCTTATAAATTGTTCCATAGAATTTTAGTGAGAACAAAGAATGGATACCTCCAGATATGTTCTACGTGCAAGTAGGTGTGCTACACCTCTAAAATTAAGAGATTTAACCTGGAGATTAGTATCCAAGCCCTCCCTATTGCGTTGCTAGTCCCTCCCTACACCACGCTTGTTTTTATCCTCCCAGCAAGGGAACGTAGCAAGCAGGGAGGAAGCAGAGTTTAGAAAAAGAGAGCAGAACTGTTGCTGAAGAGATGGAAGTGAGTCCAGAGCCAGGATAGAGTGCAGGGGTACTTCAGGAGTGCTCCCTTGGTCCCTCACAATTGTCTTCTCAACCTGCTGGAAGGTGAAGGTTCTGCATGTTGGAGCTTTGCCAAATCTTGACCGTTGAGGTTCTGTGAGAGTTTTGACTGTGCATACCCCCACCTGTGCTTCCCACATTGCTCTCTGGAACCGTAGCTGGCACCACATAAGGAAAAAGATATAAATTGCTTCCTTCCTCTAGCCTGAAGGGTACCCACATGCTAAAGACATTGAACCAGTACTTATTTTGGGAATTAAGCCAGAGCTCTTATCACAAATTTCCCACATAAATCATTAGTCCAAGCTTACTTTGTCTCTGCCTCTGTACTTGTTTCTAAAGCTTTCTGCAAGGCTGTAGTAATTTGGGAAGTACTCAGTCAGTGGTGTTGCCAAATGCAAGTGAGCTGGCAGGAGAGGACGGGGCAGAATTGGGCTGGGACTTTTGAGTGGAACAAGCTGCCTTGTTCAGTGCCATAAGACCATGATCAGGTCATCCTCTAATCCCATCTGGTGTAATGTCAGGGCTGCACACCTAACTTAGCCTGTCCCTTCACTGCATTTGTGTCTGCTGGTTTTTAAGTGTTAGTCCATGAATGGATGAACAGGATGTACAGAGAGCCTATCATAGCAGGCAGTACATTGCACAGTTAAGTGATGTGTTTTCCAAATCCTTGAGCTTCAGCTCTTCTTGAGATCACTGTATTGGCTGCGCTAGCCATCTTCACCTCTCTGCTTAAATGAGAGGTAACAGTGACTTTTTGCACTGCCGCTGTAGCCCTGGGAATGCCGGTGGGGCGAAACTGAGGTGCCCCATAATATGTTTGGGCCCCTTGTTAAAGCTCTTCCAAGACAGGAACACAGGTCATGTACATTCCTGTCGTGGTTTAGGCCAAATCAGCTACTGGGGACCTGGGGGACCCCAGATGGGACTGACAGATGCTCCCCTCTACCCCTCTTCAAAAGAGAGAGGTAGAGGAGGGAAAAAGAGACTTATGAGTTTAGAAGGAACTAAACTACTTTAATGAAATATTAATAATAAAAAGAAATAATGAAATATATACAAAACCATATCAAGCTCCCAAGATGACAATCATGACACTGGCTGGCTCTGGGGAAGTCCCCCAACTGAATTCCGTATCTGCATTCAGGATCGGGATCACAGGCAGACGAACAGAGTCCTCCTCAGACGTCGCCCATTGGAGAAAGAGAGCGAGCTTGACCGTTTGATCCCTCAGCTTTTATGCTGAGCATGAGGCAGATGGGATGGAATACCCTGTTGATCAGTTTTGGGTCACCTCTCCTGTCCGCTTCTCCCTGCAGGTGGGACCCCACTATGCTTTTCCACTTCCGACCCTCCAACGGGGCAAGTAACAAAGTTAGCTGCCTTGGGGGTTATAGCAATAAGTATAAGCAAGAGCCTCTCTGCATACCATGCCTGGGCATCAACTATAAACATTGGTATTATCACTGAGAAAGCAAACATTGTCTGCACAATATGCTGTTAATTACAGTACTTAGAAGAGGCCTAGCTAAGAAGCAAAGTTACTGAACAAAATTGGTTCTGTTTTACCTCAAACCAGGACAATTCCTTAACATCAGTTTAATCAGCCCTTGTGCTCTCCAGCTCTGCCTGCAGTGATGGCTTTTTTGATCCTCCACCCGTGGCTGTACTCTGAGTGTGGTGTTGAAATATGCTCTTCTGCACCCCATCCCCTCCAAAGTAACCCTCCAGCCACACTTCAGGAGCAGACTGAAGTGCCTGTGTTGTAGATGCTGGAGCTATTGAATTGCTGTCAGCTGCTTGAGGGACCTTTTACCCTGATCTATGAAGTAACCAGGGATCCTGGCACAGCAGTTTGCCCATTGCTGTGTCCTAATGCTTGCAAAGAGGAAAGAGGCATCACTTCCTTGGCTCTGCAGCAGTCTGGTCCTCCTTGATCAAAAGAAAGTAAGCATGCAAAACAAGCCAGCAAACAATGACGGAGACAAACTTGCATCAGGGCTGCAAACTGAGATGGATAGTTCTCACAGGTGGACTAGTAGTATCCAGCATACTGGGAGTTTAGTCCATTCCTAGTCACATGTCCTCCGTTCCTGCTGTCTCTCTCCCTCGCTGATCTGCACTTAATCTCTTGCCATGAGGAGCTTGCATTGCATGTGGAAGAAAGCTTTGCATAGAGAAGACACAGTTCCTGCTATACTCTTGTAAAATAGGAAGTTTCAAGATGAAAAGAATAGACAAAGCACCATAGAGGCGTATAGTCTGTCTCAAGACAGTGACAATAAGCTTTGCCCTGCTGAAGGACAGCATTTCTCTCAGTCTTATCTGTACTTTTGCATACTCACCCCTCCTGCCCTGAAATTCCTCTCATTGCCCCCGTATAAGCAGTCTGTTTTCTAACTCTTCACTCTGAATCAAGACATCTTTCACTTGTTTAAAGGAGGGACTTCTGAGAAGTCACTCTGTGCTCCAGATGTTACCCCACATACTTCTATGAGAATTCCTGCCATCTGGGGACAGAAAATCTTACACTGAGCTGAAGAATGTTGTGCTGATGGTAGAGCTCTTGACGTTAGACTACACCATCAGCTGCTACAGTGACAGGACTAAAAAGAAAGCCTAAGATAACCTTAGGGACTGATTCTACTCCCACCACCTGAGATTGAAGGAGATTCATTGTGGGGAGTGTAACTTGAAGTGGGAGTCAGAGCCCAGCACCTCTACCATAATACAGACCCAAGCATTCACTTACTGCATGTAGACTCTGTGGATGTTCTGTAGACTCCAAGCAGCAACCCCTGCCTGGTAGAAGTCTGGCAGATTACTTTGTTTGGATGAGCAATCCCTTTCATTTCTCTCCAGTCTTGCAGAGTTATGGTTGATGCTCCCTTTGGCCAGGCTTCTTCCAAGGTTGTGTCAGTATTTTTGAGAGCAGCTTCATCTGCTGCTAAAAGAGGAAGAAACCAGCATGATGAAAAACTGCTTTGTCTCTGCTCTCTGCCCCTGAGATGGTGTACAGGCCAGCTGCACAGGAGGAGTTCTATTGCACCCGCGCAAAGGTGCTAAGGAAGCACATAGAGAAGGATTGAGGAGCTGTGTTAGTGTGTACTTTTGAGAGCACCAGAAAAGCTGCTCCTCAGCTTTTCCGTGGCTGCACTTGTGGCTATCTTGGCCAGAATGTTTAGCCCATGTCACAGTCACGCTGTTTAAAGTGAGCCTGTTTCAAATACAAAGTGTCTGGCATGCACTAGCTATCACCTAGGTGACATTAAAAAGTAACCTGCCACCGTATGGAACTATCAGCAAACTGTCTTGTTTTAATAAGGGTCAGGGGTGCTGCCCTGCCATTGAGGTAGCGATGTGAAGTGTGGATTTATCATCCAGAAGCTCTCTGCTTCCTCTGCCCCTCCAGAAGGTGCTTAATCAATGATGTTTTCCCAAAAACAGAATCCCTGCTCTGTTTTCTGAAGTGGTTTTATTGTGTCTCCATTGTATTAACTTTAGACATTACCTCCTACATGCCCCACATTTCTCTGCAGAGAGAGATAAAATTTCCCTGCTTTGCACTGGGTCACTTGGCAGCTGGCCTTCCCCTACCCACCTCATCTCCTGTTTCTGCTACTGGAATGCAAGAGGAAGAGCAGAATGCTTTGGGAAGTTGTGGCCTGCAGATCCCGCCTTGTTCTTGGTTATCTGGCTGTCTCGCATAGTATGGGATCACCCATCCAGGGTGTAATGTAACATAGAGGAGGTGATTGGGAACTGCGGAAGAAGGTATAACAGGAAAGTGAAAATGCCAGTTTGGGACAAACTGTAGTCATGGGGGTGGTAGGAGACGTGTGAGAACACCTCGTGGTCAGAATTCAACTGGGGAGCGCTCCACAGCCCTCTTCTCCCCGCTGCAGTTGGGACACTGTCCAGGTGAGACTTACCATGATGTTTCTCATTTCTTGGACTTCAGTTTCTTTGCCTTCTTGCTTTCTGCTTGATCTGTTTTTGACAGGAATAGCTCACGAATGTTATCGCTTAACTGCTTTACTAGTTATGGGTACTTTTGCAGAAATATGGCCATTGGAGTACCCATGTTGTCCATGAACTCTTGTGTCTACTGTCCTCCTCTTCCATATCATTTGTCTGCAGAACTTGGACATGGAAAAACACTGAGGTTGACCCCTGTCAATGCAGAATTGCTCCCTACAGTTAATTTTCTCATGTTTGGCCCAGTCTGGGGCTTTCAGTGTTTCCAAGGGATGATTCCACAAGCAAATTTGCCTTGCAGCCAAGGATTGTTCCCTCATCCTCAGCCTGAATTCTCCCTTTCAAAACTTCCTGCTGTTATTTCTGCATCCGTTTGTGCTCCAGCCTGGCATGTTCCAGCTAAGTGCTGCAGAAACAAAATATTTTCATGAGCCCATGAGGCCAAGGAAGTTCTCTGGGATTTCACCAGCACCATGCAGAGTGACAGACTCTTCTCATATTCCAAAGCTGTGTGCATAAGGCCACCACACACCAGAACCATTTGGGAAACTGTCAAACACAGCTGTGGATCAAACTTCTATCCTTGCTTTCAGGAATGAAAACCTGAATAGCTCAGCAGTTTTCTTTCCATCATGGAGGTTGTCGCATGGATAGTGTGGACTAACACTTTGTCCAGAACAATCACCGAGTTCAGGCAAGCATCTAGATGCTTTCATAACATGAATATAGCACTTATTTTCTTTTGGCAGGTCCAAAATACTGGTTAAAGGACAACATTGAAGATGTTCCCTTTCCAAAAGGACTGAGGGATGTCACAGGTTCCCTGAGTCTGGGCTCTGTGAGCAAGAGATGCTGTAGATTGAGTACCTGATTTTGAGTGCTCAGCTGCCAGTCTATTTTCAGCTTTCTACTGGAAGAACAGAACTTGGCACAGATAATACCCGAGTCAGTCCCTCCTCTATCACCTGAACTGAAGCAGTTGCTATGTGTTAGGAAAAAGGCAGGTTCCATGTGAACTTCTCGTGAGTTATAAAGTTCTCAGGCTCTGTGGACACCTTTCGGCCCTGGGAGCAGAATCTGGTTTCACTGCTATCATCATTTCACTCCAGCAGCATGTGGTTTCTCTCATCTGCATGGAAACTGTGCCGTGCATAGCATATGAATTCAAAAGCAAAGAGCCAGAGTGGCTGCAGGTGAGCAAAGCCAAGAGGTGTCATGGGAAGGGATGTGGCAGGGAGGAAGCAGTCTTGCCAGCACTTTGATCGAGTGCTTCCTGCAGTCTGTAGCCCTCTGCCTTCTGCTCTTAATCCAAACAAAAGCCAGATTGAAAAAGTTCAGTGAGGGTTCAGAAGTTCAGCCTTGAACTGCACCAACATGGCCTTTGCTTGGGCTGTGTGCAGGACTACAGTTGCCCCATGGGTAGGTCATTTCCCTTACCCAGCACATGGAAGCCCTGTCCCTACTTCTAGGTGTTAAGGGGCAGCCTCTGAGTGGGAAGGCTTTGGGGCCCTCCTGCTTGCTGAATAAAATCCATGGAAACAGACTTCCACACAGCAGAGAGATTTTAGGCAACTGCAATGACTGCAGGTGACTAACCACAGTTGTTTCCATCCTGTTTATATCTTGCCTTTTCCCATCAGGGGAATCCCACCAGGATTCCCAACAAGCTTTATCCAAACTACTCATTTGTGCAGCTGGAGTCTAGGGATTCTGGTTGTTGACCAGGATCCTACCGTACTCAAGGGGGCAAGTGGAGTCCCAAGGTGAGTTGCCAGTCCCTGAGGTTAGCAGTTCTGTCCCCCTTTGTCCAGAGTAAGTTATGCACGCTGAGGTGACAGGTTAGGAGGCTGTGGACCAACTGCATTTGGCATCCACGTGGAGGCTCTGTCCTGACAATCCTCAGCTGGTTGAGAAAATTCAGATGATCTCCCAGTGTGTGTAGGTTATTGTAAAAACTCCTCAAGACAAACTGTGTGGTTGGATACAATGGAAAGTTGGATGACTTGGCTAGAAAAGAGGGTACACTACCTTTCGTGGACAGCAGAACTTGCAGAAAAGTCCCATGTGCTGGGCTTTGAAGCTCTCGCATGTGAGTTTTGTGGATTGTTGTTACCCTTGAGAAACAAAATAATCTGTGCAACAGTAGGAACTGGGGTTAGTCAAAGAGGAAAAGGAACTTTGTAGACTGACTGCTCCCAGGCATCAGGCTTTTGCCACTGCTGAATCAAGGTAAAAAAAGAAAAAAAAAAAAAGAAAGAAAAAAAAAGAGGCACCAAACAAAATAGGACAAGTTTGAGTTTGGGACAAAGCAAGTATTAAAAGCGCTAAAAGCAAATGTGCTCCAGGAAGGGAAAGCGTCCAAATGTCTGTTTCAGCTAACAATGAAAAGCCCCAGCCTGCAGTCCCCAAAGGAAGCCAAAAGCCTGGACCAGAGGGCTGGATTAGACCTGCTCAAAAGAGAAATAACAAAAGCTTTAAAATCAGGCCATTACTAAATCCTCCTTCCTATGCAGAATTGGGGTGTGCACTTCCAGCCCCCACACAGAAACAGAGGGATTTCTTAAAAAGCCACTGTCTGTCTAAACCTGCACACAGCATTGATGTGTATCTCACATTCACACATTCACTTCTCTCCCAGTGAGATCATTTATTATCACGGGAGCACTTTCCCGTAAGTGTGTGGACACGTGACCAGAACTGCACTTGGCACATTGATGCATTAAAACAATCTGGGATTTTTTTCCTCCTTTGCTGTAAATGCAGTCTTGCGATATCAAAACTTGCGCTACAGACCTCCCCCTGCAGCAAGGGGAATGTAAAAAGAAGGACCTAGCCCCGTGTGTCCGTCAAATACCCCTACAGCTTCTCCCAAAGGAGCTGCCTTGCCATGGTTCTTTGCCAGATTCTGAACTGGAGACCTGCATTTGGACTCTCTGAACTCCCTTTGCATGTGAAATTAGAGACAGGAGAGTCTCTCCTACTTCCTGTCCTGACGTTGTTATGTAAGGGCTTCCACTAATGCACTAGCATAACATTAAAGGTCAAAAGGAACTAATTTAATGCATGCATAGGAGAACAAGTGGCTGGATCTTGCTCTATGCTGTCTCCCAAATCCCTCCTGCTCTTGCTTCTAGGTGTTTTAACTATCATAAACTCCTCAAAGCGAAAGCAAAGCATTTTGGAAGTGGGTTCATGTCAGTGGCAGGAACCTCCAAATGTGGTTAATTTTTCAATTTATGCTGTTCAGGATTGCTGAGAAAGAAAAGTGCTAGGAAAACGGACTGCTGTTGTATACTCTCTAGCTGCCTGGCATAGCAAGCTTCTCAGGAATGTGCCAAATGCCTTCAAACAAATGCATTACATGGTCTCTGTCCAACGTTCTTAATATCTCAAATTTGCACGATGCAAATAAAAGGTAACAAAGCTGTTTGGGGAGAGGATGACTGATTGAGGTTACATTAAGACCATGGGATTACTCAACAGAGGCATGCAAACATCACCGGACAAAGTTTATCAGTCTGTTCCAAATTCTAATTTGTTGGAGCATTGTTTGTGCAGATTATGCTAGGGTTTTATTTTGAATCTTTATTGTCTGAAAAGGCTCCTCTTTCTCTAAGGACCTCTATTCCCCTCTCTACTGGTAGCAAAAGATTTAAAGCCTAACAAAACTCCAGGCCACCCAGCCACAGGGTAAGATTTCCAGTAACTGATTCTGGATCTGAAATCCCCTGCCTGTTTGCAAAGCCAAGTCTAAAACTTCAAATGGTAAAAAGCAGAGGATATTTGCCAGACGTTGCTCTTCACAGGGATTTGTAGTTGTGATGATAATTCCATTCTAGTACTTCTTACATTGTAGGTTCTGACTTCCTGCACCAGCAAGCTGCAATAGTATTGTACAGAGAATACTAAAGCAAATTTGGACATATGAAAATACAAGACTAGGCCAGAAACCCATCCCATACAGAAGAAATACCCAGTTATCCACTGAAAGAAAATGAATCCTGTTTCAGAGACTCTATTTCTCACGGAGTTTAGCCTTTGTAATTACTTTACTGAGGCCAGCTGTTGAAATAACACCTACCATAGAGGCTGGATGCATTCAGTCTTGGACTTAGTTGCAATGAAGGGATTTGGCACTCTAGTTTAGCCACAGGTGGACAACTTGCCAGCAGCTTGCAGACTACACCTGATTTGTTTCAGGAGACTGGAAGTCAAACAGGTGCCAGTGGGTTCAGTACAGAGGTGCAGCTTAGAAGCTCCAAAACAAACAAAAATTAATTTCCCATGGTCCCTTCTGAATTGAGGGAGCTCTGCTCACGATTATTCCTTTTATAAAGAGGCATGTGGGAACGAAAGGGCTATCGTGCCTGCTTCTGCTTCAGTCGGAACCTTTTCTCAGTGATCAGTCTCAAACTGAAATGGGTTTGTGTTGTTTTGACAGGTATCTGACCCGCTGGTCCGTCAAATCTGCAAAGCCCATCTGGAAGAGGGGCCCTAAGTGGTGCAAAAAACCCATGCCAATCGGACACCCTTTGCTGAAGGATAATGTCAAATATACACACAAGCCTCTCTATTTAAACCACTAGTGGCCAGAACTGGCATACTGAGTAAGCATAGCTGTTTTCCACTGTTCTGCTTTTGTTTCAAGTTTGTCAGTATCTCCATTTTTCTTATTCCAAAACTGTCGTTAATACTCTACATTGTCTCCAGTGAATGAGCTGCGATCTGCTCTAGGAAAATACAAAGCAAATTTCAATGTGCAGAATGATTTGGAGAAAGCAGGGGGCAAAGACTTCTACCTCGAAGCCAGAAAGGATCTGAAGGCCTTTGTTTCATTATGGTCCACAATTGGGTTCGGAAAAGGATGTTTCCTTCTTTTTCCAGCAATGAATTGTGATTCCTCATTAACGTGTGTTTCAACTCAGATTTGCCTTATTTGAGCTTTTGTACCGGTGATACTGATGGAGGAAAAAGTCTCCTGCAGCATTATGTTTCCTTGGCAGTAGCAGAAATTGTTAATGACTACTGAAATTAATTTTTTTAATAATCTGTACTATCTATAATTTGCAGCCGAACACCTGTGGCAGTGGCAGACAGCCATGTGTGCATCTTACGTGTCCTGTTAAGGATTCTTGGCTTGTGCTTCACTCCTGGATCTAGCAAATATAGAATGTTGACATCCTTGATGACTTGGCCTTTTTTTTTCCCCTTGCAAATATATTTGCCACAAATCTTCCATGTCAGTGATACGGCTGCTTCCTGGGATAGTTTGGGACTGATAGAGGTGCATAATTTTCCATCCTGTAACTAAAAAGTGGCACCATTTCTCTCCCTGTGCAGTACATGTATGCATCTTCCACCTACTGACCACTGCTACTTGAGAAGTGCTACTTTTGGGCCTGGTATGAAAGGCTCATTAAATTTATCAGGGTCATTATTGCTTTGGCTCCATTTCTTTGATATTTATCTGGGGGCTACAAATGAACACAGCTTTTTTTATGTAGTACTAAACCACTTAACCTTGTACTGCTTTCATCAGAATCATCTGCTAATAACTATCAGCATGGACAGGAACAAAGTGTAAGGATAAACCTGTATTACCCAGGAAATCAAATTAGATTATAATGGTTCTTTTTAGCCTTACTTTGTGAAATGGAAGCCCTACATTCAGCCCCTTGAGCTGGCCAAGATCTTTTTGCTTTGGGAGACAGAGCCAAGACTTCCTTAACTACTGAGATAAAATCTCTGGCTGACCGTCTCCATTTTATGAAGCTTTGAAACCTACAGCCCTTCAGAAAGGAAAAGATTTTTCTTTCTTCTATGTACAGAAGTTACTATGTCTTCTAGCCCAGGTAGCTCTGCTCAGTGAGTTTTACTAACAGAAAAGTCACCGGATTGAACCATTGCCCTGAGATGAACCTGAATGAACACATTTTGCAAAAGTGTGGTGATGCCCGCAGTTATTTTCTACAGTTCAGTGCCGTGAGCTGGAAGGACCCCTCTAATACTGGTGAAACTGACCATCTGAAAAACAAAACACTCTCTCTAATACGCCTTTCTGGAGCTCAGGGTTTAGTAGAGATCCCTTACAGTATGCATTAGCTTTCTACTCTGACTGCAAGGCAGAAACTCTATTTTTGTTTGTCATTCGTGGGTGACAGCAGGCATTTGTTCATGTTGTCTCCAAATGAGTTTTTGTGTAAGCATGGTGCCTTTTTAATCAGACAGATGGCCTGGGTTTGATTTTTGACCTAGGGCTTCACCCATCATGGAAGAAAATGCCATTTGTTACTATCTAAAGGATCTGCAGTGACACATTTACAGGGAATTCAATCTGGAGTTGAGGGAGGATTGCACACAGTGAAGTCCTAGGAAAAGAGTCAGGGCGAGAGTCCAGGCACAAAAGAATCCTGCTCAAAGTGCGGAGGTTTCACACATTTATTAAAACAAGCAATAAATAAAAATCTCCTAAGTATAAAATCTAAATGTTCTCAAGTCCTTGTCCCAGACAGGAGAGTCACAGCATGAAGGGCAGATCTAAGTTCTTCTCGCCAGTGCCAAAGTAGACGTAGCCATATTGCTTGGTCATTGGGACATGGTAGAACGTCAGTCCCAGCCACAGCAGGCTCCGCAGCACCACCACAGTGCCTCCTTTCTCTAGCTGGACCGTCCAGGAGCCTGTGCAAGAACATGGGCTAATGAGTCACTGCAAAGGAGAAAGAGGCAGCATTCCTGGAGCAAGCTGTCCCTAAGCTGGGAGAAGGATTTTGGTGGGTTCTGCCTGACCAGTTAACAGTGCACAAGGCTGCACTGGCATTTGTGACACCTGAAAAGAGGGAAGTCAGGGAGACCAGAACCCTTGATGCCCTTTCTTTGTTTGGCATTACAGGCTGCCCTAATTCCCAAATGTCTGTGTGTAGTTTCACACAGTAGCATATTCCCATGGCTATGATGGTAATGTCATATGCGTCACAGGAAGGGACCCTTGGAGCTCCAGACTTGTATATTTGACCCCTTAGAGAGGCTACAGCTATTCTTGGCTGCTTCTGAGTGGGCAGCAGGTACTCTAACAAGCTCTGCCACCTACTTGGTCTAGCTAATAGCTATAGAGAGCCAAGACTAGCTATAGCAATCCTGCGTAGGTATGAAACTTCTTAAAATAAACTCATAGCATTAGTAGAGGGAAAAGGAAGGCGGCACTCTCCTGCTCCAGGGAAGACTGGCTTCCCTGATGCAGCAGCTGGGAAAGAGGAAGAAGAGAAAGTGAAAAGCAGGATATTTCCAGTCTCATAGAAATTTACAGAAAAGGTTAATTCTCTTCAGTCTTTCCTGGCTCCACCGTTGAAGAGGATGTGCGTGATAGGGGCAAATTAATTTTGCTTTGGCTCTGCAGAGGAGGTTCAGAGCCAGTGTAAAAATACAATTTCTCCTGGATGCAAGAAGCTCTGAGCCACTGAGTATTTGTTTTACGCCTGACAGGACAGCCTGGGAACAATGCAGGAGGGGAGGGTGCTAGAGCATCAGCTTGGATTCATTGCTGGAGGGCAAGGAGCTGCCAGGAGAAGAAAATACCAGCTTCAGCATCAAATCAGTAATGCCTAGAGGCTACAATGTAGGCAAGAAGATTCCTACTGAATCTCCATGTAAAAGCAAAAGCAGCACACCCAAGTAAAAAAAAAAAAAAAAAAGCAGTTGGAGCTGTCAGGCTACTACTGGCCTAGAGTCAAGCGGTCAGCCTATCTGCACCCAAAGCCAAAATCTGCCAATTCCAGAGTAAGCAGAAAGCCCACAATGTGTTGGGCCAGTTAGACAGTATTCATCCTTGTAGATAATTTTAGGCTCATCAATTTATGCTATGACTCATGCTTACTCATGTCATGGTTAGCCTGGGGAAGGGCTTCTGTGATTGCTGTCAGCTGCCAGTCTTCCCCCTCCCACTAATTTCTGACTCTTGGCCAATTTTAGTCACATCTGACAAAGGGCTGAAGGGCTTTAACACCGCAAGTTCCTACAACAGGTCTCCACAGCACATGGCCCAGGGGTTGACTGCAGCTTCTGAAGCTATTTGTTTGGCCTGCCAGCAGCTGCGAGGAAGTGCAGGCTGTTTGGCTTGCCTGGCAGCTAAGAGGCAGCAGCTAGGTGGGCAATCAGTGTTTGCCTAGCTTTGGGCTCTTGCACGCTCACTTGCAGGACACGTAGTCTCTTATGCAGTTCATGGCTAACTACAGTAGTTGAGGGTTTGAGGAAGGAGGGAAGTTGAGGCGAAACATATATATAGTGTCTGCAGAATCAGAAAGGACCACCACAGTTCAAAGTCCTGCAAAACCAGGTGTGGTGAGTTGTGCTGCTCACCTGCTTGGACACCATTTTTTCCCCCATCTCCTTCAGTAGCAAGTTCCACAGGTTTGTTATACCATAATATGCACAACATAAGTCCTACATCATCTATGATCTGTCACCTTTCAAAGTACCCTCTTCAGTTATGTGCAAACATGGAACTAAATGAACAGCAAGAATAGCAACCTTCTGTGACAGTCACTGACTCTGTCTGCAGGCAGAAGTACAAGAGACATTCACAGTCTTTAGAGACTTGGGAGATTTTTGCAATGGATAGCTTACTTCTCACTCACTCAGCTCCATGTTTCCACTAGAGACAAACAGTTGGAATCACAGTAAAGCAAAGTGCTACTCAGTATAGGGCAGGATCAGCACAGGTGTGTGCCATCTTTTCACCTTCCCTGCACTCTAACATTCTTTGCACGGGTCCTAGTTAAAACAAAAGCTAGTGTCTTCACAAGCAGTGGTTTCATACATAAGGCAGCCCCAATCTCCCATGCCGTCTCTCCAGTGCCACTCATATGTACACAAACTGGACTGGATCTTTGTCATACCTGGAGTAAAAACACATATTATAGTTCAGCCACTGGGATTACAAATTCTGACTGAGTCTCTGACAAGATCTGTATCTTCTTCACTACTTGAGTAGCATGGAAACCCAGGTGAAGAACACTTCACTGCAAGGCGAGACCATCCAGTGGCTGAAGCACTACAGCCATCTGCTGTCAAAGGACAAGCTTTCTAGCAGTTTCTTGAACTTTGCCTCTACAAGTTTTCAGCATTTGCTAGTGGCAGTAGCTAAACTATGTGTAGGGGTGTTGAGCAACAAGTGGCAAGCAAATCAGTCTGAATGTAATTACAACAAATAACTTTTCCATTTCTCCTTTGAACACTGAACTCACTTTGCTTTCAGCACACGTTTCTTGTGGCTTGAACTTGCAGAAATATCTGCAAACCCTTCATCCACATACTGGTGCTTCTTGCTGCAGCTTTACACATTGGTTTGCAGGAGGGACTGTAAACTTTAGAGTTTCTCTGACAAAAAGATAATGGAATGAGGAACTCTCATTGTCTTTGATTTAGGACCAGTGCTCTGAGAAGCAAGTCTGTCAAGAATAGGACTGTGCCTTGCATTGCTGGGTGGTGAAAGCCTTTAGGGATTATATAGTTTGCTAGTGCCTCCCAACCTACCGGAAGCATCTAGCAGCCTGGGTACATGTGATAGCTTGTATATGTAAGTTCATGTATACAGATGAACCCTCTGCCCCAAACTATTTACAAAGAACAAAAAGAAATGCCTGGAGCGTGACAAGTGGGAAAGGTGAGAGGGAAAACAGAGGTATTAATGCTCCCCAAAACTACATCTGGATTCAGGCTTCTTTTTGTTGGACAAATTCACAGAGAAGGTAGAGTAAATAAAATTCAACTTGATTAAATCCCCCTATCTATGCTCTGGGGCAGTACAGTACATGGATCCACGTTCTCCTCAAAACATTTACCCAGTGTCACACAGGCTTACCGATCTCTGCAGAGTGTTCATCAGCAGTTAACTGCTGATCAAAGTAACTTCCCATACACCTTCACACCTGGCAGAAATGGACAGATGTAATTGAAGACAGCTCCATTCACTTTTATGCTAGATGTCTGAAGGCTGTGATGTGCAGCTGCCTTATTTCCCTACTGTCTGTCCAAGCTGCAAACTCTCAAAGGGCTCAGATCTGTCATTTCATAAATGTAAGACCTTTGGGGAATATTAAGTTGTTATACTTCCCAGCTCTTCTCTCATCCTTGATTCTGCATCTCGTTCTATGCAAATACAGACAATAAAGTTTTGCTGATGCTGTCTAAGTCTTCCTGTGAAATGAGGACCTGAACAAAACAAGCAGGTTACTTAAGGGCAATCCCAAATGGACATAGGTTGAGTACAGGAAAAATTATAAGACATTGTCTCAAACTGTTATGTCACTTTCACTCAGATCCTGTTTTCAGGCAGAATGATCATTAGTCATAGAGCTGCTCCTTCTTCTGCAGAGCCAAACAGCAGCAACAATGCCACCTTCCACCTTTTACCAAGCAGATCACTGGGAACATTTTCCTAACCCAGCTAGCAAAGGTGATTTATTCAGTATACTTTTCCAGGCGAGGCTTTTGCAACACACAAAACTCATTCAGAAACTGCATTTGATACACAGTGCTGGTGTCTGCCTTCTGAGAAGACATCACATTAAAGCTCTGGAGCCTATCTGCTTATTTTGGTACTTTTCTTCAACAGAAGAAATTAGGGTGCATTTCGGGGTTTTGGGGGCATTTTGGGAGGGGGGGGGTGTTTGTTTGTTTTTTTACATACCTCACCACATTAGCAGCATTGAAGGAAATGTTACAGAAAACAAAATTAATATTTGAACTCATGACATATGGAGAAAGTTGTTCTCCTTGCAAGATCCAAGACAATTGCATTCTCTTCCATCACAGCTCTAATCTCACAATCTTCAAACAACAAAATGCTTTCTCAGACCCACCTTTCTTGTAGGAGTTTGAAATAATGATGTCATAAATTACTCAAAGTACTTTAAACAGTAGCTAATGAACAGTATGAAATAATAGCTTAAAATGAATATGTCTTCTTTCTTCCTTCAAGACAAAGCATTATAAATGCATTTAATAATACAATATAAAAAGGGATGAGAATTACGAAAATTAAATTCTGCTTTTATCCTTTTTTCTTTTTTTCTTTTTTTTTTTTTTAACTTCCCTGCTATTACAAGTGGTTCTTGGAGTAAAATCATTGCATAGGTAGCTGTAGGTCTGTACTACTATAAAATTGCAGAAACAGGATGTTGGGTTCGAAACTTTTCTAACATTGGCTCAGAATATTCCATGGCAGTCCCTGTGCTCACTCTGCCCCTGTGTCAGACAACATGTCTCTTACTGGGAGGCTGGGAAGCTCAGAGCATCACTCTGTAAAGTACACCAGGAATCCTACATAAAAGTTGTGAGTAGAAAAAATTAAAAATCATTATTACTTGCATTGGAGGGAATACAACTAGAACTAGGAGACAGCAAGTAAAAGCTGGCCTTCCTAGAGTTAAATACTGATTTCAACTTGCATCTACGTGCAAGCTGTAGCCTGTATTGTCCCTAAATCAGGCAGCAGAGTTAACTTAACTCATTGTGCAAAGCTCTCTGAGGTGCAGGGAACTGGAGGTCATTGCTCTCACGCTAGAGATTTCTCACAGTAACACTGCTCTGGTGAGGTTTCCATTCTTCAAAATACTTTTTTTAAAAGAGCAAGTTAATTCTTAAGCTGCACCCAACAAACTTAAGGAAGCCAAGCACTGTCTGTGCTGAAACTGTTGCCTGTTGCTGCTCCAGAAGGGAAGGGAGGGAGCTGCTGTGTGGGAGGAAAGAGCATGGGAAAAATATCTGCTGGATGAAGATCTGGAGCTTCCTATTCCCTCTTTGGATCAGGCTGCAGCCTCCACCCCTCCAAACACAGGCAGGAATTCTGAGGAGTTCCTTACATCTTTCCCAAACAAGAAAGTGCTTTGAAGATCCTGATGCTCACCCAGTGTTAAACCACTGCCTTTTTTATGGCCCTTCAACAGCTGCCAGGACACCAGGGCTGAATTTCAAAAGTCAACCTCACTTCTCAGCTTCTTCCTTTCCAGTCGCCAATAGAAATCCCTGTCTCATCCCCCATGTCTCTCCCAGCTATGGGCCGAATCTTGTAATTCACAGAGGCAATAGGGTGCGTGAGACATTAGCTTTTAAACAAAAGCCTTTTAAGAGGGCTGTTTGCAGAAGAACTTTCCTGCCTTAACTGGTCCACTTTCAGGATGACCTCTCATAACATCGCTGCTTTGGAGGTGATTCAGCAATGCCTCGTTTCAGTGCAAGCTTGAGAAGAAACAGCTTTAAGAGCTAGACAGCCTGATACAGAGGCTCCATGTTGCAAAAGCTCACAGAGGGTCATAAAAGTGACATTATCAATTCCTCTTCAAAGGAGGAAATGTCTCAAGGGAAAAGCAGCTACAGCATGGTTGCACTTACCATTAACACAATATGCTGCCACAAGAGCAGGTTATAACATATTTTGCTGCAGTCAGTCCTGAGTGAGAGTGAAGTACTGAGTTATAGGACAAATATTAACACCCAGAGAGAGGCAACATAACTGTTTCCCTTTGCAAAAGCAGCCGCTGCTTGGCTGCGTGACCCCAAGCATTTAGCTCTGACAAAGCTACACTGCACCCGTGGGATTTAGCTTCCATTTCCCTCCAACAGAAAATCCTACACTAGGAAGAGCTTCCTACTTGTAATTTGCTGTCTGTAGGGAACAAAGACAAATTGCAAAGCAGAGCAGCTGTAAGGAAAGGTCACTGCGCTCTGGCTCTCAACAAATTTCGCCACACGGACATTTCACGCACAGCCTACCAGCCATAAGGACACATCCAAACACTCTTATGTGGGGCTCAAACTCCTTCATGCCACTTACTGGCTGCAAACTAAATCTCTTTCATTTGCTTGACACACCACCTGCACCCCATATGTTAACACTGCTGTCAATATTTCCAGTTCCCCATATAACTATTTAATAATAATTAAATAAAAACACAGGCTGGTTGCAGGTTCAGTACTATTTTAAAAAGCCACCAGAGCCAGGAAAGCACAGCTTACAAACAGTCAGATGCTGCCAAGTGGCTCTTGCTTGGTCCTAATGCCTGCCATGTCTTTGGTACACAAATACAACCATGTCCAAACCTCTAAGTAAAATGATCTTTCTTCACAGGCTTTTTCTCTCCATTGTCCTCTCCCACTGGGGATGCCTCTGCAGCACAAATGATTAAGACAGGCCTAGGTCATTCATTTACACACAAAGTACCTGTTCCTGGTGACAAGGAAGACTCGGGGATTGCAACGTTGTCCCAGATGCACAGTATTCAGGTACCTCTGAGTACTGGGTGAAATTCAGGCCATACTTAGACATCTGACAACAGTGCTGCTTAATCCAGTTGAAGCAGCCTCTGCCCTCAAACCCTTATTCCCCCCCCCCATCACTCTTCCATCACAGAGACCACAAAAGTGCTTATTTACTGCTTAGTGAACCAGGTCAGGGAAACGATCTAGCTGAAAAATAGTCTAGCCAAAAATAAAGTTATTTTTCCAGCTGGAATCTGTCTGCACAGCCAGCAATGCCAACACAAAAGAAGGGACAATACACAGATATAAATGAGCAGCAGAGGATGGGAAGGACTGGAAAAGCTAGCACAGAAGTAATACACATCAAATTACAGCCTCCTTTACAGCCCAGTTAGATGCCTTTTAGTCCTAAATCCACCTGATAATTAGAATAGAGCTAGAATCCTTTTTACTTTTTTGTTGTTGTTGTTGTTAAGAAAAAGATGCAGACTTTGCACAGAAGGCATCCAGAACAAAGATTTGGAACGGGGCTGTGCACTAGAGGAAACAGCAAGACAATATGCAATGAAAACTTAAAAGGAGTAGGAAAAACTGATTAAAATCCCTGCTATTTGGATTCTGACAACTACAATACAGATCGTTGTATTTTGGGTCTTCTGTAGTAAATTTAGAAATCTCTAAGAGTGGCAAAGCACCCTCCTTCCAAAGCACAAGTTTACGCTGGATCCCATCACACTCCATATTTCTTGTTCAGCTGGTCGCTGTGGAAACGTTTTCGGAGCGTGCCAGGAGTCACGTAGCATCTACCTGGGGAGCCCCTGCATTAATCCGTCACCTTCGTGGGCTTCTGTGAGCCCATTGGTTGGTAGGAAGAAAAAGAAGGAGTCTCTCGCCCCTCCCTGCTCTGAATGAAAGACGCTTCCTCTAAATCTTGCTACAGGATTTCAGGCTCAATTCAGCTTCTTTGGGGCTTTTGTCACCAAACAAATGTGATGTCTTTGAAAGAAAGATTAACAGTTTGATGAAAGGATGCAATGCACAGCTTTGTTCTAGCCTGCTTCCCCCTAGAGCTTTCGGTCACTGTCACTTTCTTACCCACGGGAGAATATCTGTCTGACTCTCAGAGGAGATTATGGCCACCTTGTAAGATTTTGCCTCTCCTGATAACAAAGCACTGGCAACTTTGAGGAGGTGATAATGATGAACAGGGGCTGGATTAGGGGCAAAGAACCTCACATTGATCTCTGAATTCTGAGAGAACACAAAGCAGTCGATGCTGGGATTCAAAACCCACCAAATGCTTAGAGTACATCCAATTTGCTCTCCTGCAGGAGAGGCAAGGCTACAAGCCCTGTCAGTCCCCCAGTTGTACTTCTTACCTCATCATCAAATTAGCAGGACTAGTTAAAAGGGCTTAGAATGAGGAACAGATGGCGCAGATTATAAACTGTCGATGTTTTCATACTAAACTAGATGCAAATTCTGGCCCAAATTACCTGAAGAGTTTACCAGTTTCTGAGAAGATTATCACACAAAGCATATCCACACAGCACAGTGCACTTGTGTTGATATTCAAGCTAATTCTGAACACTAAAGATGGCTAAGCATCTTCTAGTGTCTGGGACAGCCTAGCTATCTTTCCACAGCACAACTGCTGCACAAATATACCCATAGATCAACTGTTCCTTGTCCTTTTCCCTCTACACACAGCCGCACACGCCTTCAGCATGCAGAATTTCAATCCATATGATATTTGTGTTCAGTAAAACAAGACACTGCCTGTTAACTCCCTCCCTGCAAAAGTTCTGTGGCCAACAGGGCAGCAAAGAGCAATGAAAAGCTATACACAGGGCTGGCACCAATGCCAGCTCCTGCGCAGGCAGGAGCTGCCACTCCTTACGTGGAGCCCCTTCAGAAATAGATCACTCCAAGCAAAAGCTGACCTCATTCTGACTTCAGTGACACACAGACTGCCCTAGGCTTTCCTCTGCAAGTAATTTTTCATCATTCCCTAGAGAAAAGGTTAGGCCAAGGCTGACTGATATGGTGATAAAACTACAACTTCTGCTTCTAAGAGGCTTTACCAGCATTTCCCACCAGTTCAGCGAGAAGCTCATCTCCTTGTCATGTCCAATAAACCAGGAGCTGAAATGAAGACACGGTGGGCAATGACTTCTTTTACTGAGGAGGAAAAAAGTTTAAATACAATCCCTGGAAAGTTGCTATGAAGGCTCTGCTTCTGTCCTCATTCTTTCACTGCAGCGCTCAGGAGGGCGAAGGATTCCACCACAGCTCTCAGTTGATGGGCAGCCCTGCTCCAGTATAAATTCATCCAAGACCTCTGACTAAACAAGACCCCTGAGGTGATATGACCTAGGACCCAAAAGTAGTGAATGCACTGCTTTATTACTCATAGAAACAAAGCCCAAGGAAAACAGACTGCTTTCCAGAAATCAAGGCAGACCATACAGCCAGTCAAAAGCTATAATACTAGCTGGCTCTGGAGTCCTCCTGCTGTGCTGCCACATGAGAGATTCCAGTCTGATCTTGAACTCCTGAGCAGGCAGTGCCCCAGCTGTAGGAGGGACATCTTGTATTGTTCCTAGGCAACTCTTGGGTCACTGCAGGAGTGGCCTTAACCACCTCTAAAGACTCTCCAGTCCACACACATCACTAGCAAAAATGAAGAGTGTCTCTACTTTTGAAGGATGTAGGAGACATGCTTATGATTTGTGTATGTCCATTGCATGCCTGTGATCACTAAGGATGCTAAGAAAGCTATTGAAAAGCCCAGTGACCATTCCAGAAATTGCCAAAGCTTGGAAGGGACAGTCTCTTCTCCATACCTACAGTTCAGGAGGTTAGCATACCACACACAGTCTGAAAACTCAGGCTATACCTTCTCCTCAATTTGATGCTGCTGTTGGTGATTTTCTTTCTCATTTTAGTTTTCTGTGATTTCCTCTTCTGTGCACAGCACTGACAATGCTGGCACCATAGTGCACCCTGCTGGAAGGTAGCAGCTACGGCCATCCTCGAATTATTTCTAGGGATGGCTGACTTCAGTTTTAACAGAGAAATTCAGGTACCAACTAATAAGCCACTGAGCCAGCTATTCCATTTGATTCCCACATCTGAAAGCCAACTGCTCTGATGCACACTGTTCTGTTTTACTCCTTCTCTACCACTGTGTTATAAAGCTTGTATGTCAAAACCACTTGTATAAATGTCAGGTAACTCCATGGGATACTGTAGCTCAGTTTCACGCATTCAACAAGCCTAAGGATCACCTCTCCTAACCAGGAACAAGGATAGCTGTGGGCCTCGTTAGGTATTTTGGTTTACATTTTGGCTACGTCTTTTTGTCCTTGCTAACATGAAGCACTGCCCTCTCATTCATTATGGGTCTTTTAGTTTGGATTTCAGTGAGACAGCTTGAAAAGCCTTGTCCCCGTGTGGCTCTTGGCAGGCTAAGAAGTAAAGTGCTCTTGCTCTCAGTTTTCACAGAGCTGGGGAGGTGCTGCTTATTGTTAAGCAATGAAAGAGGAGGGCTCAGGTCACATCTGTGAAATGTTAGCGGAGAAGGGAGGCTGGGTGAAAGTAGGTGGCCAGCACAGCATAGCACTTTGCTGGATTTTGCAAGGCCACTGGGGAGATAGGCAGCCATTTGTCTTAGAGCCCTGATAACGAGCCGACTTGCTCTCTGCTGGCTAGCTGGGGGTTGTAAATACCTCTGCAGACACAGACTCTTCAAATGGCTGGAGACGGAGGCTGATAGGGGATTAATCACCTGGAGGGGGGCGGTAGAAAGGGAGTTAATTAGCTCTGCTAATGCATGGAGATAGAGCAAGTTTGTGTCTCCTGGCCTTCTTCCTTCCAGCACCTGGGCTTTTGGGGCAGCCAAAATGGGGCTACCAAAATGGCCCTTGAGAGTGGCCACTTAGAAATGCAACTTCTCCATCTTCAAGGGCACATTAAGCACCAGTTTTTGCTAAACCGATAAAGAATGTGCTAATGAAGCTCAGAGGACAGGAGGTTAGTGTTCTAACCCAGACTACTGTTCAGCAAGCTTACAGAAAGGCTAGTGCCCAAAGTATTCAGCCAAGGAAAAAGACACAAATCCCTTTGTCTGTAATGCTGCATAAAGAATGCTCTGAAAACACTGCATTTTCAGGTAAAGAAATAGAACTACAGACTGAGTGGCCACTTCCTCCACAGTCAAAATGGTAAAGGAGCTGAAGTGATCTTCTGTCTAGGCACTTCTCCTCCTCTAGCTGAATCTTGAAACAGCAAGTAGACAAGACTCACTATGACCCACCCTGCCACTGTATACCTGTTTAGAATGATACTGTAAGATCTCTCCCGGCATTACAGAGTCACCAATTATACCTGAGAGGTCTCGGCTCCCCAGCGTACCCTCCACAATGGACAGCGGTAAGTCAGGAATCTCTCCAGTCCTCTTTTGAGCCCTCATGCATCATAGTTCAGGAAGCAATGCCAGCTGTACTGAGTCCTGTGCTTAGAGTCACTCTCATGAACCCATTGTCACCTTTGTGTTGTTTATAGAATGGTTTGGGTTGGAAGGGAGATTAAAGATCATCTAGTTCCAACCCCCTGCCATGGGCAGGAACACCTTCCACTAGACCAGGTTACTCAAAGCTCCATCCAACTTGGCCTCGACCAACGCCAGGGATGGGGCATCCACAACTTCTCTTGGCAATCTGTTCCAGTGTCTCACCACCCTCACAGTAAAGAATTTCTTCCTAATATCTAAGCTAAATATTGTCACTGACAATGAAGAAGTCCAAGCTAAACATCACCGTCCACAGCTGTCGTCAAGTTTACAGCCAGGCATACCAGCAAATCATCTGTTCTGGGTCCCTACATACCATTCCTACGTGCCCGTTAAACTGAACTCAGTTACTCATGTGTGGAACTAGCAACTTATATTTGCATTTGGCTAAAACACAATTCCCAGGAAGACATCCAGCATGATGCTAAAATACCAAGAGACACAGATTCATCCATTGCACTTGCTAGCTGTTAAACATTTCACTGTTAAAATTTTTACCTAATCTTTCATTTTAGTTTTTCTGGCTGCTTGTTCCTGTTATGCCTTTCTGTGCTATACTAAATAGATCTTCAGTACCCAATACTTAAACTGCATGAAGTATTTACACAGTGTAATACAGTCATTCTCATGTTCTTTTCCATAAGATAAACAGATTGAACTGTTTATGTCTCTGACCAGCCCTTGAATCATTTTGTGGCTTTTATGCAACTCTCCAGTTTTGCAACGTGCAATAATCCAATCCTGATTCCACTAACAGTATATGCAAAAGTAAAGTCACCTCCTTGTTCCTATTTGCTACGACCTTGTTTATACATCTCTAGATCATATTAGCGTTTCAAGTCTCAGGATCAGACTGGGAGCTGATGTTCAGTGGGTTGTTCCTGGATTTCCTTTCAGAGCCACAGCTTCCAGAATACAAGTCTGGCTTCAAGTCCCTGCTCTTAGATACATGAATTTGCAGATAGCTACATCGAAATGTACTTTATTTAAGTAAGCCCAGTTTACCAGATCTCTGTAGCCATCTTGCCCTTGTCATTATCTTTATTACTAATTGTGATTCAGAAATCACTGAATGGGTTTATTTCTGGAAGGAGTCAGAAGGGGCTTTGGCTGGGACCAGTGCCAATATTGATATTCTTCAACTTAATTGCAAATGATCTAGAAGTAAAGGACTGGTGGAGAGACAAATAAAGATAAGTTTAGGAGACTATTTCTTTAACACTGGGATTTATTAAAGGTTAGCATCGTAAGTATACCACAAGTCTCCTGAGATAATGATTTCAGGAGTAACTTACCTGGCTCTGCCATTTTCATTTTTTGACAAACAGAAAAGGTTGCCTAACTCTATCCTCCCTTAGCAAATAGTCTGAAAACTGTCTGAAACAGTATTTTGTCGTCTTCATTTGATGTGTCAATATTCTTTCCAAAATAAACCAGAAGAAAATTACTGAGTATTTCTGCCCTTCCACATTCTTATCAGCCTTTTTACCATCACCATTTAGTGACACCTTCCAGTACCATTGCTATGCTTTCTTTTCCTCTCAATATACTTGAAAAAATCCTCCTTATAGTTGTCATGGATTACTCCAGGTTATCCTGGCTTCCTTTGTCATTTTCTACTCATTATCAACTCCAGTTTATATCAATTGTTAATTGTTTCCGACTGCCTGCATTTCATATTATATGGCTTTTTTTTTTTTAAATTCTAACTCCTGCTTTTACTCCACCAGTGAAGTGTGGTCAGCTTTTAGCCAAAAGCAGCTATTTCTTGACGGGGAGTCATGACTTCTGAGTAAATTCTTCTCATAAAAAGCCTATTTCCATTCATATCTTTTCCTATCTATATTTTTCTTTCCCTTTGCCTCTGACGTATCTCTCCTCCTGCATCAGTTTTTAACAGTGCCCTCTTGGTGTCCCTTATCTCCATATCAAAGTGATCTGAGTCAGTATCTGTAACAAATCTTCAGAGTCAAGTTATTGCTTTTCTGAACTGTAGTTTGAAAACACCAGAGAACTGAATTCTCCATCCCCTATTTTGCTTCCTCCCAAGCCTTCCATTCTACACTAATACCTTAGGCTTTCTCCCATCCCCTTCCTTTATCCTTGCAGAATGTAGCATTGCCTGACCATGGTCACAGTAAAATCATCCTTCCCCCTCTGTTTTCACTTTTCCCATCATGCCAATGCCTGACAAGTGACTATTACTTCATATATACACAACAGTAGGTCAGAATGTGAAAATGCTGTAGAGATGCCAGGAATTATTGCTATTTGCTTTGCCATTCCATTATCTAAAAGCACATGTAAAACTGCCACAACTTTAGTTCCTGAAATGCTATCGCCTGGGGTGCCGAACTCCATGCAGCAGAAAGGACCACACGGGCAATCTGCCAGCAGCTGAAAGGCTACATCTAATTGTGCATAAAGTTGAGCAGATTGTCTGCTTAGACTAGAGCAAACAAGCTTATCTTTAATGCAGACATATGGCCAGCAAAACCTACAGATCCCAGCATGCAACATTCTGGCCAGCTGGCCATTTGGATCAGAATGAAGCATTACATGATCTGATACTGTGGTGACAGAAGATCAGTAGCGCAACCCCTCCACATTCAAAAAATCATGAGTCAGGCCACTCAAATTAATGAGTTTGGCTCAGAAAGCTGGACATTTTAAAGGGAATAAACCGACTGAATTTGCTTTTGAGACAGGGATCACATTCTCCCACTTTTCTCTACAATCATTAAATTTTTTTTTTTTTTTTTAATAAAAGCTAAATGACACAGTCACTTCCCTCTGGGATTTGAGACATCAAGAAAAAGCAAACAGACTCACAGTATGGTTAGGGGAGGAGCAGCAACATATTCTGAACTCTTAAAATGCACAGATAACCTGATAGATAGACACACAGACAGAATCTGGAACCTGCAATCACCACGGATAGTGCTGGTAAAGATAAGGGTGGCAGACAGTTTTGTTACAAATCTCCAGGTTTTCCAGTCTTGCACTAAACTGCTTTTACCATTGTTTCCTTTATTCAATCCAGTTTTAACTTCCTTTCTTCCCACCTCTCAGCTGTCATGTAAAATCTTCTCTCTGCCTCCAACTTTCCATTCTGCAAGACACCTCTGCTCTCCTAGAATGACACACCATGCATTTTATGACTGTTACCCCCTTGAGAGCTATCAAAGATGCTCAGTCTCCAATTAATAAAGAAAACTATTCCAACAGAGCTGTTGTTACTTTTAGACACGTTAAAATCAGTCCTGTTCTTTAGGTCTTTTAAGATGCTTGGGGAATTCTAGCCAATGCAGGCTGGGAGCATCACTTAGACGTCGCTCACCCTCAGTCCAGTTTTTGTGTTTGTTGAAGGCAGAGAGAATTCCGGCTTCAGTCACAATTCTAGATGCAATAGATTTGGGAATTACTACTTCTGCTCTGACAATAACCATTCAAGAGAGGACCTAGCCAGGAACGGCAAGAAAAGCTTCAGGTCAAAATGAGGGGATTTGCCAGAGCTATGAACAACATCAGGAAATAGAAAAGGCACTGTCTGCTCTGGATCAGGCAAACATGCACTGGCAGAGTTCAAGGAAGGTAATCCAAGAACGAGGGTCTGAGTGCCTTGCAACCAGGAGCGAGTGACTTTGGCAGAGCCATGCTGATAAAATCAGCAAAAAGCCCGTGTCTGCTCTCTGTTCTTTTTATTCCCCACATTTTCACAAGCAACCAGTCCTTTAGGCAACCTGAATGCTTGTTAAAGGGGGGTAGGCTGATCTTTCTTTAATGTCAGCGCTCCTATCTGCATGTGATATAGTGCAATTAGAGAGGCTACATCCCTTGCTGATCCTGTAACCAGTTCCTGTCTTACTTCCTTTGCCTAACAAGCTCATTGCATCAATCCCCAGGTTCAGTCCAAAAAAGAGGACAATACAGCCAGAGCTGCACAGGCACCATGATGAATCTCCTCCTCTTCCATTAAGAAGCACTCAGCTGCACTTGAGCTCAGGTAGTCTTTGAGAGGTAAGTTTTTGAGGAGACTGAGATCTGCACTGACAGCAACAACCTCTCAGGAAGGAGGCAAAGGTTCCCGGTTACATAGACCTCAAGTTGCCACAGGAAGACAAACATGACAGTGGCACACCTGAGCCCCACTTTCTGTCTGCCAAGTCAAATTTGATTTAAAGACTTCCACAAAACTGCCGTGTTCATGTTCATGTCTAACATACAGCATGACCTGCCAGTTGCCTGGTCCCTTGAACTAGATGAGAAACACTGCAGTATGAGATCTGTAATCTTTTGAAGGTACCATTCTCCTTCACAACTGAAGATGGCTAAAACCCGCTCTGTGATGCAAATTAGCCTTCAGGCTCTTAGCCCTGGGAGCCTATTTTCTAGTGGAAACATAGAAAGCATGGCAGATTTATGTCCTCCTGCAGTGGCTCTGTACTTTCAGACTACACAAAATTAAAAAGAGTCTCCCTACCACAAACTCTAGAAAAAAAAAAGGGGGGGGGGGGGCAAACAGCAGCATTTCCTAAA
>NW_009647419.1:3366793-3369907 GCF_000708025.1 Charadrius vociferus | reverse complement strand
GGGGGGGGGGGGGGGGGAGCAAACAGCAGCATTGCCTAAACTACCATATGAAACTGCAGCT
This sequence comes from Charadrius vociferus, assembly GCF_000708025.1. Lineage (NCBI taxonomy): Eukaryota > Metazoa > Chordata > Aves > Charadriiformes > Charadriidae > Charadrius > Charadrius vociferus. The sequence goes on along the minus strand of NW_009647419.1, from coordinate 3,369,846 downwards.
AAAATTTTCTTAGGAGGTATCTAGGAACTAACCCCCCTTTATCTCTTAGGAGGTATCTAGGAACTAATACCTATTAAGGGCCAACTTAATAATCCAGTGTATGTAAAAATGTGCAGTCTCTCCAGACTGTACCTCTGGAAAATGACTGCAGCAAGGACACTCCCAGTAAATTGAACAATGGTTTAGATTTTAGCACTGTTTATGCTCTGAACAGGCAAAAATGTTCAGAATTCAGGCAGGAGCTCACTAGGTTCATTCTCAGTTATTTTTTGACAAAGGAAAGACTGTGTGCACGCGCGTGTGTGTATATATATAAACATGACAAAGTCTGAAAAGCTATTTACAGCATTGGCAATTCATTGTCTTTCCAACCAATTCCATCTGGCACAGGATGCCTACTATCCTATCCTGCTACTCCAGGATAGGAACAAGCAGCAAACCTAAGTTCTGATTGTATCCCAAGAATCATTCTAGACAGTAGGACATGGAAATGCCTGGCCTAATCCGAAAAATGCAGCAAATCAGCAAAAAGCAGTTAGAAACAAATAACAAATCTTTCCCATCTCTTTAGAGAAATATCCTGCCAGAGGAATCCCTGGAAGAGGCTTTAAATATATTTAACAGTTGTCCAGCAGAACCGTATAGATGTGAACTGAAGATACATTCTGCTATGCACATCTTCCTTCTTCCTTCCACAGTGTGTAATCCCACTACAGTACAGGTTATTCCACGCTACAGCATTTCTAACACAGTATATCAAAGGAAAGTTTGAATTCAGCCTCCCAGAGACATCAGCTTAGTGTTAACAAGAGACCATTTAGATAAAGAGCAGCAATACTGGGCAGGACAAGAAGTGTGAAATACTTCAAACCGCATAAATTCCCTCTGTCACTGGTGGATTTATCTCTCCTGGTAGGTACCCAGCTGTTACAGGCTTTACAGAAGTTGGGAGGGAATATGGCACTCGGGCAGAGGTGGTAACTGATGGTATGGTCAGAAGACCTTTTGTGAGGATGTGACAGCCCTGGTACACTTACATCTTACCATTGTAAGCATTTATAATTGCTTAAAAAAAATGAATTAGGTACAATATTTAGTAAAGGATAAAATTCCTTTACAGATTCACAGAAGCTTCTCCCAAGCATACCAACTCCACAGCCACCCACCCCTTGTCACCTTGGTGTTTCCCAGGCTACTCAGACTGCTTTTCCTCTCATTGCGTCTCTTGATTCTGCTACCTTTACCTTGTGGGATATCATGCTCCAGAGAGTCTAGAAAGTCAGTGGATGGGTCCAGGTCAGCCTTTTCCAGCAGGGTTTTATTCTTCAGGTTAACAGACTCAGTAAAATGGAAATAGGAACTTAACTTTTTTGCCTCTGTCAAAGAAAGACCTGCAAACAGCCATTGGTAACCATTAATACGGTGAGCTGGGCTAACATACATTACACCATCAAATGTCATATTGTTTCTCTAATGCCCACAGCATAGGACAGAATCACAATCTTTCTCTAACGGACTCCACAGAAGACCAAAGACTTGCCAGAAGTGGGTGGCAGTACTCCCTGATGCTGTACATTGCAGACCAAGCTAACTTCAGTTCCAGGTAAGAAATTGGCACTGAGTTGAGACCAACTCCCAGTGCCAATTTGGTTACATCCTATATCCAGATGGAGAATTCACTTCAGCTATAATTGCTAAACATTGACATAAACTATACACAGACAAGTGAAACTACAGGTTTAATGACTCAGAGCCATTACTGACTTTCCTCCCACCTTCCAGAGTTGAATCATGCACCTGAACATTAGTGGCATTGGATTCTCTCCTCCCTGTTCATCTTACCCAAGGAAAAGATGAACCTGAAATCAAACCATCAGCTAGAGAAAAAGTCATCTTAATTTACAGCCTTTATGATCAAAGTACAGTTGATCCTGATAAAGACAATGAGAATTTACCTTCAAAGTTTCTGTTTTCACGCACAGACCCAAGAGGAGTCTTCACAAATGCCCCCCGGGGGATGATACCAACTGCTCTGTCTATCTGTTCAATCGTAGCTACAAGGCGGGCCTCCTCCTTGATCACGGGCTTTAAAGAAAAATAGGCACATTTTAAAGGCAGGGCTTTCCTTGTAATTTCTAAAAATCAACTCGAAGTCACAATAGAAACCACAACAGACTCATCAGCTTGGAGCCCGATGGCACTAAAAGGAAGACCACAAATTGAACATTCTTCTCGTAAGAATGTGGCTAGGAACAGTCTAGACTCACCAGAGAATTAACTGTCCCTCCCCTTCATCCATCCTTTCCTCCTTCTCAATTAAGCTACTTATGACTTGTCTATTCAGTTATAAAAAATGGTACCTGCAGTTCCTATGTAAAGCTTCAGACACAGCAGTAAGGATCTGTACCAATTGTGCATAATAAAACATAAAGGAGAAAGAATATTTCTGAGCTGCATCTAACTCTAGGAGCAACTGAAGTATGAGTTCAATCAAGAAGCCATTACAACACACTGACAGCAAAGAGGAAATTGGGTTTATTCTGCCTGAGCACAGGCTCAAGCTGCTTAATCGAACAAGGAGGAGGAGCCATCACCTGTCCAGCGTGAGGGGTACAACTGTAGCAAAGAGAGTTCAAAAGTGTTTTGTTGTATTTACCTCCTTACCATCTTCAAAAAATCTTTCAGCGTCTTCTGCATTTATCTCAGTGTACTCATACTCAAAAGAAGGATCCCCCTGGAAACGGCCCTTCAGCTGCTTGGCCTGCATCACCATCTCCTCGGTCACTGGTGGCAGGAGGCCCCATTCCACGCAGTTCAAGCTGCCAGCAACAAGCAGGACACAGGCCCGAGGCCATTGAAGAAGAGGGTTTGATGCAGCCTTGCCAGGTCCCTCAGGGCACAGCGAGGCTCCCTCCTGGAGAGCTAGGCACCCCTCCCGCCCTCCAACCTCTTTGCTTCTCCCCCCAGCCCACAGCCAGCCTCCCCGGTCCCACCTCCCCACAGAGGTGCCCATCCCCTGCACGGAGCGGTGGTGAGGCCCGGCCCGGCCTCCG
>NW_009647419.1:3325846-3366362 GCF_000708025.1 Charadrius vociferus | reverse complement strand
GGCCCGGGGGGGCAGCCCCGGCGGGGAGGGGGGGGGGGGAGCCGCTAGGGCGGGCGCCTCACGTCGGCCTCAGCTGAGAAGACACAGGGCGACGGGGCCTCCCGTGCGGTTCGACCGCCTCTTCGGCCCGGGCCTTCCCTGCGCGGGGAGCTGAGGAGAGCAGAGCGGCCACGGCGAGGAGGCTGTGTGGGTCAGCCGGAGGCTTCCTCTAGAGCAAGGAAGGAGAAAGCAGAGCCCTGGAGAGCCCGCAGGCAGCTGCCCGTGCAGGCAGATCGGGCTGTGCCAATCCTGTGTAAAGCTAACCCTGTCCTGAGACCTAGGCACACTGGCAAGCAGCAGCCCATTAAGGATGCAGTTAAGGGTGGCTGTCCTGCACAGGTATTCCTCTATTTCAAGGGGCCTAAATGCAAAGGTAAGTAAAGCAGGAAGGCATACAACTGTATTGTACCTTAGCTGGGATACCACAAAGGACTCCATTTTCCTCATTTCTCACTTGATCAGCAGCAAAAAAAACCAAAAACCCTCTGAATCACTACTTACAGTGTCATTTTTTCAGGTCTTATCTAGCCCATGTACATCTATAAATAAATGGCTTATTTATAAATGACAGCATTTGGATCACTCTTTGGGGGCTTATTTTCCTGAGTCACATACAGACAGACATCCACGAAACAGCTCCTGTCCTAAAAATCTTGCAACCTGGCTTAATAAAAAATGCAATAAATAAGTAATGAGATTGTGCAGCTGCTTAGGCAAATAGAATTTCTATTTGACGTCTTCAGGAAGTTTAAGCTTTTATATGTATGCATTGTATAAATAAATATATGTGTATGCACTTACTTTTAAATCCATTGTCACGTCATAAGTTCTTGGATTTCTTTTTCATCCATTTCCTGTTCACTTCTAAGGAAAACAGTGATCCTGGGACCGCTGCCTGTAACAGTCATCACCTGCTCGTCTGTCAAGTGAGTTGTTTAATGAGCTGTACAGCACGCAATCTGACCCATTAGTTTTACTAACGCTGCACAAAAAGCAACTCAGATTCCTGAAGGTTAACCACTTCTCTTTTACGTGAATCAGGCCGAACATGCAGGAGTGACCGCAAACTTTTTGTCTGCACCGTCACCTACCATTGTGCCACGGTCTGATTTTCTCTATGGGAATATGAATTTACAAAGTCTGAAAATTCTTTTAATCACTAATGTCTTCAGAACTGTGTGTTAGTATTTTATGTTATGGCTGTTATCTGGCCAGTAAACAGTAGAACTGCTAGCCAAACTCATTTCATACAAGTCAGAGAGGCAACCTGAGACCATAATGAATTTCTGCCACTGTCAACCACAGCTGGATTCAAACCAGATGCTAACAGCTGAGAGGCTCTTTAGCCTGTTATGGATCTTCTAAGCCACCCAGTCTCCAGTCTTTGCCTGTCCTGACTGAAGTTTATCAAAAAGGAAATCTATAGCTTAAGGAAATTCTTCCTGGTTCAGTAAAGTCCGGTGGGTAACTGTACTCTGCTTTGCTTTGTCTTGACCCCAATTACTAAATGCTGATAAGGATCGGGAAGTAAGTGGTTGCATTATTTAACAAATGAAAGGTCAAAAGCGCTGCTATTCAGCAAGGTCAAAGGTTACCATCACTGTTATTAAACAGTTTGAAAGCAGTTTCTCCGATCCATTGCCATCCCAGGCTCAAACAAGATGCTGCTCAGCAGTCAGTCAGCCAGGAGGGAAGAGAGGCACCAGGTATCATTCAGCCAGCTCCTGGCTAGGGGGCTTTTCTTAGAGACCTGCTTCAGGGAGGGAAAGTGCCATGCTTTAGCAACGCACAGCAGCTCCCATCAGAGGACTGAGCTCTCCTGCCTTTGCCTAAAACACGCACTTACCTCTGTGCCAAACAGCTTCAGCTCCTCACAGCTCCATCCTGTTAGAGCTGTTATCCTTTTGGGTGAGAAATCAAACTCAAGTTCCCTTCCACTCATCTCAGGCAAGGTACTGAAGCTCACAGAACTACTTGTAGCATCAGAGTTAAACATCTTGAAATACATGCAAGTTACTACTGCGTGCACACTGGCTCCTATGTGCTTGCATGGTTTCATAAAACATTTGAAAATACTTTATTGATTAAGTAGGAAATGAGCTCATCTTCCTTCATGTTTTTTTTGTATACCTCATCTTAAGAGAAAGAAAAATAGTTATTAATCCATATCACCATTTCTGCTGGTACAGATTAAGAAGGCTACCCTCAAAATACTCTTGCAGGACAACTTGCACTATCCAGGGCATCCATTAGGCTGACACTGCACACAAGTTATAGTACTCTCCATCATCCAGGTCAGTTCTTCATGTGGTGGGGAAAGTCTACAGTTGGTTCTGATGCAGCAAGAAACAGATAGGCATTATTCCTTCCAGGTGTGTTGAATATAAAGTTATTCCTGACAGGTGTGTTGAATATAAAGTCTGATTTTCCTCCCAATTATCTCAAAAGTTCAGACTGTCTTTGGCTTCAGAAACATTGTGGCGTTGAGTCATTTTCCTGCATGCAAGTCATTACTGTGTAAGGCAAGTAGTAAAAGATAGCAAATGAGAAAGGAAATTACAGAATTTTTCTCCATAAGGAAGGCATGATAGATGGCTGCTTGCCAGAAGGGGAGGAGATTGTGGGTGACAAACAGTTAAACAGACTTCATGAACTGCAAAGCGAAGCCTTGAGCAATGCTGAGCATAATGTAAGGAACTGGAGCCAAGTAATAGTTTAACAGCAATAGAAGGGACCAGGGATGTCCCTACGTAGTATAATACAGACACTTTCCTCTGTCTTGGAGATTGTACTAAATATGGACAAACTCTTGGAATACTTTGACTGCAAACTGTTCAAAGAAAAAGGATGTGGGTCTTGGGCTAGTCAGGACCAATGCCATTTTCTCCCTTAGTGAGACCTGAGCTAGCTGTATGCAGTCACTGGGAGACTTGGAGACGAAGGGGTGAAGGTGCAATGTGTGCCGTGGGCTGGGTTCTTCCACATCTGGAATCCCTGCAGTAGCATTCTCAGTAACAAGTCAGCAAGAAATCAGGCTAGTAGGTCAGGATGGGACCAGCTGTGCTGAGATAAAGAGGAAATCTGCAGGATGACTGTGACAAGCCTTCCCTGGAGATTCTCTTTGGCATAATCCTGGGCAGGCAATATGCCCAAAATAGTGGTTATCCTGCTCTACTCAGGAAAAGACAGGCACAAGAGCCAGAGAGCTTTGTCATTTTGTGACATGAAATTTTCTATGTCTTTAAGGTTTGTTTCATGCTTTTCATCACTCCCCTAACAGCATCTGTCTTCCTGACTGCTCTTGGCACAGTGGACAGGTAAAGAGTTTACTGCGGTAAGAAGTACCAATGTGCTGATTGTATCATCTTGCCTGGGCATCACATGAGTAGCTGTGATTCTTCCAGCTGGCAACTGAACACACAGGTCTTTCTTTGTGTTTTTCAGGTACCCAGAGGGGTGAGATGCAGCCCTCTACCCTTGCACCCACCATGCTGCCAGTCAAACTGCTGACAGCCTGAGTAGGAGGATGCTGTTGAGGAACCCTGGGAAAGACAAAACAGCACAGTGAGAAACTGCTATGTAAGTGTAGTCCTGACTGTGGTTAGGCTTCAGGAGGATTTAATGCTTTGGTATAGGTATTATCCAGATTCAGGCTGCCCATCATCCTAGTTTTTTGGGACTAGGAGTTAATATATTCACAAATAACTAATACAATTTTCTTTGGACATCCTAAGCAAAGATAGGCACTGCATGAAAGACTGTCAAAATGTTTTGGCTATTCCCTGAAAGCAGCTTGCCGACAAAGATCCCTGGTCTTTAAAAGTTGTTTTTAGGACTGACACGCATCTCTACAAGCTGCAGATGCTACAGCAAAATGGTGGAAGAGCATGTCTTATATTGGCGGGGACCTGAATGATTTAGACTTTTCAGAGCCGTGACCAAGACTACATATCACAGAGAGGAATGAATCAGCAGTCATCAGTAAGCACAGTCTTGGTGTAACAAGATTTAAACAACTTGTCCTTGGAAGAAAGCCCAACAAGTCTGCAGCTTGCAGGTGGCTCCAGGCAGAACTGTCTCTAAACTGGGCAACAAAGACCTGGGTGATGTGTGAGAAAAGCATGTGGCAACCTGACAATGGGATAAGCGTTTCTGGCCAACTACGTGAGAGCGCAGAGTGGAAGTAAGGAAGTGGATCTAGGGGAGTTCTGGGATCAGAACAATTGACAAGGTAGATCTCATTAACTAAAGATGACATTTTCAGAAAACATCCTCCTTCTAGTAAGCTTAGCTTTTATCTAGGCAGACTTATTCCCATTAGAGACATCTGCATCTCTCCCTTTGCCTGATAGTCAGAGACTACTGGACTTTTCTCATGTCACTTTCTATAGTCACTGTTATTTCCAACACCTTTTTTTTTTTTCCCCTCCTCAGGAAAATACCTCCCAATCCAAAATTTCTGTTCAGTCTCAGGCACCTGCTTAGACCTATTAACCTTTGAAAACATCCAGGAGTCGGAGATCAGCTCAGGTGGGATGTGTGGCTTCAGATGGCTGTCTGCATCCTCCAGGCATCAAACAGCCGGAGAGGTGTTTGCATCCCCATCTCTGGGGTACTGACTCTTGTCAGCAGAGCTCAGCCATCCCCTCAGAAAGCCTTTTGCCTTTGTGTGGATTCACTCTTCCCACCTGCTGCTGAATTACTTTGAACAACCCAGCTGCATCGTGCTGACGCTTTTATGTGGTTTCTTTTCCCAGTAATAGAGTGGAGGCAGGTAAATTATATCTGAAAAGGGGAGGAAAAGAGGGCTCCCTGCACAGCATCTGCTGCAGAATCTGTCCCTCCACATGCAGCATGTGGCCCTCACCCAGCCAGCCTTGCAGTTGCACTAACAAAGGAGGGTTTTCCTCATTTTTACTGCAAGACTGAAAAATATTTTCTTTCTAGTTCTGGAGCAAATGTTACTCCTCTGAAATTTCCAGCCTTACTTTCCCTCCTGTGCTCAGTTCTGGCAGAGATTGTGGAAATCTGAGATGACCCAGGAGAGAGAACAGCAGAGACCTCTGCCTAAACTGTTTGAATAGCTAATACCCTTTCCAAATACTGGCACCTGGGAATCCTTTAATGACTTGGATGGTGCTTTGGGTAGACTGAATATCTCCTTTCAGAAACAAAAACTTATTATTATTATTTATTTATCAGCCTGAAATCTTACAAGACATTAGAAAGTAACCCTTTCTTGTATGATATTCCTGCCCTTGTGCTGGATATCACGAGTCCAAAGTGTGCTCTCATTTACACTAATTTAACAAGTGTAAGTCTATATTAGGGCAGATACTTCAGATTTATGTCAGATTTTCAAATAGCAGAATTTGTCTCTATTCATTTAGTAAAATCTTAAGCACACATTGACCATTCAGAAGGGAACTGTATGTGAAAAATTCCAAATATTAAATGGATGTGTGCCTCCAACATAGCTATTGAAAAGCTAAGTAATCATTTGTAACTGAGAAGAGAAGGGTTGTCACTGAAAGAAGCAATAGACCACCCTGTAAAATTTATTTTATCCTCTGTGTTGGAAAAATTGTTTTAATCAACTGAACCTTTATTGACATTTCTTTATTGACAGAGCTCCGGTAGGAGAAATTTTTCCTTCTTGTCTGCTTAGAGACTCCTTGATCTAAAGAGAGAATGCAGTCTGTGGTTTCATGGGCATGCATGAAGACTCAATTCGTAATAGCCTGATCCAGGGTCATAATCCTTTGAAATTTATTTCCTACCTCTCTCCTTCTTGCCTTGTTTGTTTATCATTATCTGCATGACTCTCAAAACCTGACTAACTATATAAAATCATAATTTGTAGGCTTGCATCACACAGTTCCTTGTGGACCCCAGCCTTTCTTGGCTTAGCTCTTTTCCAGTTCTTTGATCTTTAAATACGTGAAAGAATTTATAGCAAAAACCTTGCTTCTACCAGCCTCTACCTCAGAATTTCCTGCAGCACAATGACCTTGTCCTTGTCCAGTAAGGCCTGGAGGTCATCGCAGATCTGAGCCAGGGAAGTTTCCTCAGTGACAGTAAGAGAAACTACATGCCCGAGCCCCCACTATGAGTTTGTCAATGCAGCAGCACAGTGCTATGCCAATGGAAAATGGGGTGAGTCTCACACAGTCAGTTGTTTGGGCTTTATAGCCAGCTACAGGGCCATTTCATGCTCTCTATAACCTTAGAGGCATAGAGGCGCATCTGAACTATGAGGCCTGGGAGTGTTTTCCAGCTCGGAGGCCCAGATGTGCACCACAGTCACATCCTGCTTGCTTGTCAGGATGCAGCCTGGGTGTGTAACTGTCTGCCCTCTCTTCCCTCTCCTCCCTGCCATGCTTCCGGCTTTCCGTTGGAAAGAAAACTGGGATTGAGGGCAGGGGAGTGGGTGCTGTGGTAGACTCCTGGTTTAGACAGCCATAGTGTCTCTTACGGTTCACCTCAGACTAATAACAACACATCACAAAACTTGACCTGGCACAGTAGAATCACTGTGGGATGGGCTGTTGCTAACTTCTGAGCACCTGAGACATGCAGACTTGGACTACAGTGGTGCTTTTGAACCAAATTTTTTTTCCCAGAGAACCACCATGAGGCAACCTCAAGCACTGTTTGTTTTACAGCTACCATGACCAGCAGGGATGAGTTGTTTTGGAGAGCTGTTCGTGTCAGTACTGTCTGATCTGGAGGCCTAGTTCTAGGGCTTCAGTAGGTCTCCATGTGCAAATGTTCAATCAGTTTCAAAATACAAAACAACTTAATGTTACCTTTTCATTTGACCACAGCTTTCTTTTTGCCCCTGTTAACCCAGAAACACATTTTGGCAGCTTGAGATCATTTATCTTTGAAATGATGGGCCACAGCTGTATGAACTTGGCTGATGGTAGGTGAAAGCTACAGCCTATTTCAAAACATTATCTACTTGATGTAAGCAGAGATAGGAGCTTAGGTAGGCTGTTAGATGTGTGTATTGCTGAGTGGTTGGAAGAATCATGCTATGAAAAAAACTTAAATCAGAAACGGTATCTGGATTAAAATACAGGTTTAGCGACAGCCAGAGGCTATGGGTTGAAGCCCAGGTCTGGCAGAAGTCAGTGGCAGAGCTTTCGTTGATTTTGCTGCATTGGGATCTCATCTGTAGAGTGCCAATGGAACAGCAGTAGCAGAAATGACAGTAAAACAGTTGTGGTAAGGTTGGGTATGATGCTCGATGTTTTGCATGGAGAAACAAAATTATAAACCTACAACTTGAACTTGATGAGAAAGTTAAAATGATTGTGAGATGGCTACATGCTCTGTTGTGAGGTGGCTACATGCTCTGAAGAAAAGCTGTAAGATAGCATCGTGCGAGATGATTAGAGCATGACCTGGGCTCTGGTCATTGGGAGTACCTCTCTCCCAAAGAAAGCTCACAGCTGCTTCACATTACCGACTAATGTGGACTCCTAAGGGGAGAGATGCCTCACAAATTACTTCTTGCGAGAGCACAACATCATGGTTCAAACTCCCAGAGGACTTCTGGTTACAATTATATAACAATGCTAAAGTCCATTGAACTGATTGCTTAAGCCAGAAGTAACCTTGGCTGATGACTGTAGAAATCCTACCTGGTAAACAATTATAGACTTTGTACTGACCAGAGCAGCCCCCCTGCTCGCTCAGTAGTAAGAACATCGAGATGCTCATTCCCACCCTATAAGAATAGGTTTGGGAGAAGGCAGCATGCAAGAAATCTCTTTTGTGTTTAGCTTAAACTGCACATCCTTGGGTGCTATGAACAACCCATGAATAGTAACATTATCATTTCTCCTGTCCTCCACTGTTTTTAAACTGAGAGTTTTAATGCTAATAGAACCTGCAGGTAGCAAAGGAGGCTTTTGTTTGTGCAGTTAGTAAGTACTTCTCTTTTTTAAATCATATTTTATAGGGGTTCTTTCTTTGCGGGGTTATGACTCTAGAAAAGACCTGGGGTGGATGAAGAAATCTATCTCAGGTTCTGTGTTCCAGAAACAGATGTGAATTGTGTTCTATGGGCAAATCATGTTGATTATTTTTTTTTATTGTTACTGCAGTTGAGTCAAGAAATAACGGGTCTAGCGAAGGCGGTCAAGACAGCAGGCCTGTGAAAGTAGGGAGCAGGTAAACAGCAATTGTGAATTTCACTGAACTGATTTGTACAGCAACAACTTGGTAGACAGTGCCCTCTTTGTTCCACAAAGCAGAATGCATGCTTGTGAACCTTGCTGTTGCAAGTAAGCAAAATTCTGGCTAAGAAGTATGTTGAAGAGATGCCAGGCGTTCAGTCTGGCTACTTAATCTTTCTGCGTTTGGAAACCCTGTGCAAGTCAGGGTTCCTCTAGCCCAGAGTGGAGACCGCAACAAATATTTGAGCATAGACTTCTGTGTCCCTGCAGGGAGATCCAGCAGACATGGACACGCAAGCCTTTGCCAGCAGAATAAAGAGGGGCTTTGACCCTCTGTGGGAGCACCAGAACTGTATCCAATTCAAATGCTGTTTCTGTTGAAAGGCTCTTGGAATTTGGAGCCTTTGCAAGACCCAAATGCAGGGAACCAGCGAGATCCTTACTCATTATATTCCCTGTGCCTCTACTAGGGTTCAACCAGGCTTGTCACAAGGTGGAACTGCCTCTCCTCTCCTAATTTTCATAGCAACAAGAAGGTGGGTCTTTTCAGGGAGTCCACAAAATGCAGAGGTGCCAGGGGCCAAGAGCAGAGTTTTTGTGCTCTAGGAAAACACAAAGTTTCTGGGCTTAGAAACAAACCTGCATGGGAAGGATCTGGCAACACTAGCCTGTTGCCCAGTGGTGTGGAAGTGTGTGTGGTGGACAGGCTGCGCTCGTCATCAGGGGATGCGGCAGCTGCTGTGCCTGGCGCAGGCACACAGGTGCGATAGAGGCCTCAGCTCCTTGCAGTTCCAGGAACTGGAGGAAGAGGCAGCCAGGACAAGCAAAGAAAACACAGACTGAATAATCAGGAAAAGAAGATAAACTGTGCTGAGTGGCAGCTGGTCTTTAGAGAACAGGCTGTGTAAATACCCCAAGGGCCTTGTGCATCATCCCTGGGAAGCTCATCCCTGGAGAGGGACTCGGCTGGATCACCACACCACTCCTCACAGGAGGTATGTTTACTTCTGCACGGCCTTCAGTGTTTCCTGTGAGAACATTCCCCTGCTCATAACCAATATATGCTGACCTTTCAACAAGCAATGTTTCCTTTCTGTGTCTATACACATCTGTCTGTGCCAGGAAAAGCTTCCAAATAAATTATTTACTGCTCATCCTTTTCTAGGCACAGAAGGCAGAGGTGCAGTCCAGTCCTGCTTTTCCCAGTGTCGTGTGGGGAGACCAGCCACCAAATAACAGGATTCTTCATTTTGTCTTCCATGCATAGGTGACATACAGTGTAGTTTCTCTATCTGTATGGTCTTATACTGGAAGCATTTGGTAGGAAAAACTTGCCTGGCATAATATTCAGCATCATATATACTGACAGCTCTACACTGATACTGTTGCAGTGGCTGGGATGGGTGACTTCTGGATGAGGAATGCAGCTTGCCAGCACAATGAAGTTTCAGTGCCTGCTGTTAATGTTGCTTCTGGCTGTAATTGTGCAAACCATCATTCAATGCATATTTAACGAAAGGTATCACCAGTTTGCCCTTCTAATTTACCCTTAGGTCCTCTTTGAGCCTGCTATGTCCCTTTCTTTTCCTTCCATCCTTTGCTGTGTTTCCCTCTTCTCTCACTGTCTCTGTCTGTCCCCTGGAACTCCACCAATGTGCCTTGTTAATGTTCATTCCCTGCAATTCGGCTGTACTGATAGACTTGCCAGTGCTGGAGGCACACAGCAGTTTTGGCACTGGCTTTGACGTGATCTCCAGTGATCTTGGCAAAAGAACCCCCAGCCTGGAGCTGTGGGTTTCCGTATGGGGCTCTGCAGAAGCCCCACAGAGCAGGGATGGCCAAAGGAGGCAAACAGCTGAAATGATTTACTATCAAACAGTTGCTTTGTAGAACCTGAGGTTTGGATCAAAAGACCAGTGTTATTGAAGCAGCACTTAGGTGCCTTCCGGCCCTGCTTCACACTTGGACTGTAGCTGTTGTAGCAGTGAGACATTTGGTCTTGCACCAACCAAATCCCTGGGCTGTCTTCCACTGTCCCTAGGCTGCAGTTTCCACCCTCCTCTTCCATGCTTTTGGTATCTGTCATCACCCAACACCTGGTTCAGCAAAGGAGCTGTCTGACAGAGAACTTTCAGTGACTGATTTACTCGAGGAAATTAATAAATAAGAAACTTCCTAGTACAATCTACACCAATGACCTGTCAAGCGTATTGCAGTGCTATAGGCACACTGTGCTTGCTCCCTGACACAGACAATGTCCCTGCTCTAAGAAACTGTCAATCTGAGTCAGAAATGAAAAATGGCAAGAGACAGCAAGGAAAAAGAGAAATGTGCTTCATGGCAGGGATGTGCCCTCTCTCCAAAGCACGCACATTCCTTGGAGTGTTTCTTTCCTGCAGGGGAAAGGAACCAGGGGATTAGCTGTTGTCTTTAGCCTGCAAGCGAGAGGCAGGTAGCAGAAACAAACCAGAGAGTGGAAAACAAATGTAAAGAAAGAACTTGGATGCTCAGAAAAGGAGGTGAAAGGGACTAATCACATGGTAACTCCTGGGATCGACTTTTGAGTTTACTGTCCCACTCCTTAGTTCTCTATCTAAGGTCCATACAGTGTCAGTTAAGGATCTGAGTCATCTTCTTGTTTATTGGCTGTTGATGGTGCCCACAGGCTCTAAATAAGAACAGATAATTATTTGCATTTACTACAGTACCAGGGAACTTCTGCTGTGGATCAGAATCTAATTGTTCCAGGAATACAAACAAACAGAAAGCACAAAGTCACGGAAAAAAGCAAAGTCGCTTTCAGTCTAAATAGATAAAAGAAAGAGCTGGAGAGAGAAAGCATTAACACCCCCTTTTCATGGATGGGAACTAGAGCATTAAGAGATCAAATAACTTGCCCAAAGTCATAGAAAGGGTGGGCCAGGAAGTGAACCAAATCCATCAGGAGCCCTTGCTTGCAATCCCATCTCTTCTTTGCATACGGTCTCTGCTCCACCTGTGCAGGGAATGTGGTCATTTTGCTACCAAGCAATAGCCTGAAAGGGGGCATAAAACTCCCATTTTAGAATGTAAGTTAAGTTGTAGTTTTTATAAGGTATAAAAACTAAAATTTGGGATTTCTCTAAGAACTGATGCTGCTTATGACCGGCTACTCAATTCCATGGACCCATGAGGAGGTCTCAATCAGATTATTTCTGTGTTGCAGAATATTCACTTGCGCCTTTGACTTGCCTAAATCTGACAACTTATAGCAGGTGCAATAACCACCTAGATGCTAAGTGCAACGTTTTAGGACAGGGGATCGGCGGAACTAAAGACTTGGAACAAAACTCAGTTTTGTGCTGTCTATTTTTAATGGAGGGATGGAAAAGACAGCTTGTTTTTCCAGAGGCTGAAGTGGTTGCAGCCACTTGTTGTATTGCAGGTGGGCATGGGCGTGCAGCTGGTGGCTCCTGTGAGCACATCAGTTTGCCACTGTCATCACAGCTGCTGGAGATCCATTCCTGCATCCTGCCCTCTGTAAACAGCAGCTCATAACCAGAAAGCACCAAGCGTCTCTGGTCCAGCATCAGCTCAGGGAGCCAAAGAGCTGCTTGCTGAAAGCTGCTTTCTGTTTGCTTGCAGACGTGTCAATATTTACTGAGTGAGGCTCCACTTTTGCCCAGCTGCAGCATGACAGCTTTGCCACTCTGGCACTCAGTGGCCCTATCTTCCAGCATTAACATCAGGAGGTGATGAGTGACCAGGCTGGTCTGATAAATGAGAAGAGATCTGCAAACAGAGCATAGCAAACACTTCCTGGGGGGCTCAGGACACCTGCTGAGAAAGATGTTATTTTTTGCAGGGATCAGGTAGCATATGATGCTGTATCAGGAGAGATACAGGAAAGGTGCTATTGGGTGCTGGGGCAGGCCCAGCTTCAAGCAAGGGTATGCAGTGAGCTGTTAAGGTGGCCCTGCAGGGAAGGCACGGTGCGATCTCAGAGCTGTAGCCATGTCGCTGGGGTTTCAGTAGAGCCCTGTGAACACAACAGCCTGCAGCATGTGGCAAGGAGTGGGGAAAGACAGTCCAAGAGATGCACCAGCAAGCATAACCCCTCTGCTGTGTCTGAGTATATAGGAGATGGGGAAGGCAGGACCCAGGACACATTTTTGGGGAAAGTGCCATCACAGGCTGGAAGGCAATGAGCTCCACTGCATCGTTCCTCGGTTGTGAAATGTGTATGAGTGAGCCATTATATGCAAATAAAAATCAAGAGGCTTGTTTCTGCCATTAAGTCTTCAAGATTAATTCTCTGGGATATCACAGCTATTTGCGGATACTGTAGTAGTAGGCACATTAGAACTAATGGTTTGAATTTGGCTGGAGCTTACTGGCATGTTCTGCTCTGCATTAGGCAGACAATAGCTCCCAGTGGGAACTGGCAGAAGGGACTGATCAGTAAACAGTAGAAAGGTCTTAGAGATACTGAGGGGCAATACTCAAAAAAGGATAAGCTGTTCAGTTTGGGCTGTTTCTTCTTGGTTAGGTTTTTTCATCCCTCTCCATCAGGACCCTCTAAGGAAAGATATTTAAATGACTGAAGACTGGGCCTTTTTGTACTAAGTGACACAGAAGCATAGGCTGAAGCACCTTTGAAAATCCCTCAGAGATGTCAGTGTGGGTGGTAGCATTTCCCTGAGGATTTAGGGAAAAAGAGAGGGTGAGCAAGGAGGATATGGGGAGAAGTCCAGCCATTGTATGAGTAAGTGGTGGCTTGATACAGCAGAATGCAGAATAAGGGAGGCAGGGATAGAAGAAGTATTGAAAGGAAGGCTATGGACAATGAAAGGAAGGCGGGAAAATGATACAAAAATGGGGAATAATGTGGCTTATGCACTAAATGAGAGAAATGAGTTTTGGCAGCTGAACTGTGTCAGGCAATGTCAGTAGCCATTTCTAGCTTTTCTGATGGCAAGCTTTGCATCACAGATGGTTTAACATGGCTTGGGACTAATGACCCAGTGGTTCAGATCTCCTTTCCCATTATGGATTGAATGGTTTGCCTCAGTGCGGCCAGCATCCCACAGTTAGATGCTCATGTTTTACGATCATTGGGGTTCACTTAAATGAATTTTTACAAAAAGGTCACCCCAACAAGTTTCCACAGCAGAAAAGGGTACCAGCAGGACCATACTCAGTACTGTCCTCTGAAGAGCAGTGCAAGGCAGCAAGGATCCCAGCCCTGCTACCCTAAGCTAGCAGAGCCTGGGGCAGACAGCAGCTGCACCAGGCTGCCTCCCAGGAGCAGGATGGACAAGATCAGCCAACATCTGTTCCCCTTTAATCTCTTGTTCCTTTATGTTTTGGTGTGGCGCTTTTGTGCGTAATGAGTTGCATGCTCTGGCACATCCCCAGCCACTCTCCTGAATGGTGGTTCCTCAGGCAGGCAGTGCTGCTGGGACTGAAGAGCTCTTCGAGGCTGGGATGTGTCAGGAGACGGTGCAGGCTATAGACTCCAGTGTGTTTCTGATGGCCTAACTCCTCCTGCCCCACCAGACTCAGCAGGATTCCCAGGGCTCACCAGACCCCATCAGGAAGAGGCTGAACCATGCAAGTTGGTTCCCCTTCATGTCACTACTTCTAGTTGTTTTGATTACAAGGGGTTCATGTCAGGACAACCTCCAGGGCTTCCTTTCACTCACATCCCATTACACAGTTAGTGTCTGCGCCTGCAGGATCCACTCACCTGGAGCCACCGATGCTTTTAACCTCATACATATGCCGTTGAACATACTCGGTTGCATTAGGAGAAATGGAAAGAGGGGAATAATATACTAAGTCTTCCACAAAGGCCTTGTGCTTTCTCAGCTTTCATCCCTGCCTCCAGAAGTTCACTGCAACCCTGGGAAGGGAGCCAAAGATGGTCTCCTGCTGAGAAAAGCAGTCACAGATACTCTGTGGCATCTTTCTCCGTTTAACCCCCTGCTAAAGGAACTCACGAAGTGACATCCAGGGCAACAGCCTGGAGGGTGAAGGCTCCCTGTGATACAAAAGGTTTAGACAGACTTCAGGAGGGGAGGTGCTTTTCTCTGCAAACAATGTATGAAACTAGATAACTTCCTACTGCCTTGGAGTTTGATGGCATCCCTGCAACTCCTCCAGGTCAGGAAGCACAGGAGGATAATTTTAATTGCATTCCACCTCTAAGCCTTTTGAAACATGAGGCCCAGGATCTATGCAAATGTTTGTCATCCAGGAAATCAGCAGTAAGAGGAATGTACATGGGACTGAACTTAGCTGAAGTAGTGAGGCACCAGCTTCTGCATGACAGCATACTGCAGTCAGGAGCAGTAATGATGGCAGTATCACACATGGAAGAGCAGTTCAGATGGAAAAGGGACGTCAGGAATACACAATGGGACAGATATTGGAGGCCAACACACTCAGAGCAGCTCCAAAGGATTGTGAAATGACCCTTGTCCATGTCCAGCTGTAAGACAAAGCTGGCTGGATCTATATTCCCAAAACTCAGAGCAAGGGAGGATGAATAAAGTGTGAGGCCCTAAGCAGAGGGGGCTGCTGGCTTCCAGATTTCCCAGACCAACATCATTTCATGTTAGCCAGTATGTCTCTGCTTTGGTGGATGTGTTCTCATCCTCTTGCAATCAAAAGGGGAAAGGGTGGGATAACGGCACCCTGCAGCTAAAATACAAAAGCAAGGAAACACCTGGAAAGCTGAGCTGCTGCGCTGCTTATGCATCCAAGAGGCAGGAGCCACTGACGGCTGTGACCTGTTGGTGACGCACCAGCAGATATTTGGATGCCTTTTCCTGTCCCCATCTCCATGCTGGGGGGATGATGCTGGACTTTATTGCACCTTCTCCCTCGGGGGTCTGCGCAGCAGGGAGGGGCTGTCATGGCTGGGCAGCACATATAGATGTGGAAGCTCTTGCTGTTCCACCGGTTGCTGTTCAAGGTCTCAGCCCTTTTTTTTCTTTCATGCTCACAACAGCTTTATTTTCCAGAAGCCAGTGAAAACAGGATATGATGAAATCAAACGAACCTCTCTGACTGCTTCTCCCAGGAAAACAGCCTATGGGCAGGACCCTACAAAGCCAAGAAGCAACTGCCAGGAAAAACAGAACAGTCTCCTAGCAGTGACTTCCCCTCCAGCTAAGGGGACATCTGCCATGTCTTCCAAAACAGAACAGTTTGTATCTCCCTCTTCATGTCACTGTGCAGGTCAGGTTCTTGAACGCATTGCCAGATACCCTTTGTATGTTGCTTTGCAACAGTGGAACCTAAGGGTATTAGAAACCAACATGGAGCAAAAAGCACTTCAGTACTGGTCTTCTTTCCCCTTCTCATCCTCGTCTCAGAGATAACCAGTTTGGGAACCTTCAGAGGATGCTGGTAAAGAACAGGTAGGGCTTTAATTTGCCTGAAAAGCCATGGGTTAGGGCCCTCTATTGGAACATCACTTTGTCTTTTTTTTTTTTTTTTCCCCTAACAATTTCTTCTAAGTTTGCAGGATAAGGGGTCTGTCTTATGGGCTTACATGCTCTGGGTACCAGCTGCTGTGCCATGGAGGCATGAAGGCCTTTTGGGCACAGAGCTGCCCACACCAACTATCCAGAAGACAGAAGGAGAAATTTGTCCTCTTTCCTAGGAAGCAGTGGTTCTCAAAACAAATGAACGCTTGCTTGGTTCGCTTTTGCTTAAACAGAGATTCAGGCTTGAATCAGTATTAGAGTCAAAACAAAAGCTGTTTGCTCTTTGATTATTAATCTTTATCAGGAACCTGAAAACAGTGGACTGTGAGGATA
Organism: Charadrius vociferus; assembly: GCF_000708025.1. Taxonomy (NCBI): domain Eukaryota; kingdom Metazoa; phylum Chordata; class Aves; order Charadriiformes; family Charadriidae; genus Charadrius; species Charadrius vociferus. Next base: position 3,350,329 of record NW_009647419.1, on the reverse strand, counting down.
ATGCTCTAGTGGAGATGGTGCAATAGATTAGTCTGCCTCCAGGGTCTGAGATAGGCTGATTTATTTGAGTATGGACTCCTCGATCTCAGGGAAAAAAATATTGCTGCAGACTGTAGGAAAGGGATCTGGTTAGCCATACTTGCAAATAAGACCTCTGAGAGAAGACAATAGATTTGCCTGTCTTTTTTTTTTTTTTTTTTAAGACCTGTCATCATTGGTACAGTTCAGTGCTTTAATGGGACTGTTAGAAGAATTAGACTGGGGATCTGGGAAGGGAAGGAGGGGTTGCTGTCTTTTATTGTTTTCTGTCTGGAGTCAGTTTAGTTACTTGAGCTCAGTTTGCTTCCCAAATTTTCAGGCGCCGTCACACTTAGGGAATGCCTACCACAGCGTCAGTGTTTAATTGCAGCATAGCAACTGCATATAAACTCTAACAAGGATGAAGCAACAGCAACACAGACTTCGAGGAAGGCCAGTCAAGTCTAGTCAGGGGCTTGAGCAAGCTTGTTAGACCACGCTGCCATGGCTTCACTGCTGTTGACATCCCGACTACTTGGAGCTAGATGAGTCTGCCACTGCAGCATTCCCTTCTCCAATTGCATTTTAAATAAGGAACATCTTGTGGGTCCTTCTGCAAAGTCCTGGTGTAACGGGGCACTCTGCACATTGGACAGGTCCACAATCACTCCTTCTCCAGGGCTCTCCAGTGGCCTCACATCACCCTGAAGCTTTCAGCTTTTAAGTTTTTAAGAAATCCCAAATCCCGTGCCACTGAGATGTCTACAGCTGCTAATCATTTCCCTTCAGGATTAGCTGAGTCCACTCTATGTCTGCCTAAGGGCCAGGCATGTATGTAAATGCCGAACAGCTTTCCGCATTTGCAGGGAGCTCTGTGCAAAGAGCTGATTTTCATGCTGGCATGTTCCAAGGGCTGGTATGGCCCCATCAGTGACTAAAGGAGGTGGATGGAAGGAGAGAAAGGGAAGAAAGGGAAAGCCTGGTATGGGGAGGTTTGAATTCGGGTGCCAGGTGGATGACTGACAGCCAAGACCTGCACAAAAATGCCTACTTATTGCCACAAGGGAGCTGGATATGGCAGAAGTGCAAACTGGGCTTAGACAAGCAGTCCGGAGATGCCATCCCTGTACTGTCCTGATTTGTAACGCTTGCTTTATTGAGCACTGCTAACCTGGGCAGGCTGGCAAATGCCAGGCCATGCGTCTGCCTTAGCACCGTTTTCTTGCATTGTGCTTACAGAGGCACTCAGAGCTTCCCCTGTGAGCACTGCATAAGCTTTTCCCTTCCTGAGCAGAGGACAGATGCTAACCTACCCCCGAGTGCTACAGCTTTAGTTCTGCAGCTTAGCTCTGCATTCAGCGCTGGCACAGCGTGATCCTGCCAACTATGTACGTTCCCAGGTTGCTAAATCCGCTCTTTGAAGAGGCTCAGGCAGCACCAGGGCTTGCAGCACCAGAGCTCTGCTAGCTTGCCCAGTGCATCCAGCTCACTCTGTCCTATCCTCCTTGGCCCCTTACTGGAAGACTCCTTGCACCTCTCTCCCACCTTGTCAGGCAGGTGGGGAGGGCTGCCTGCCTTGGAGGAGGGACCAGGCTGGACTGCTTCCATCATGGCCTTCCTGTGGGCCATTAGAGGTGCTGAGTTGTGTCTACACTGCATGGTGTCCGGTTCTCAGACCCCTTGGGTCCCCCTGGCACAGCCCTCCCAGACCACGGCTCACTACTGGTTCATCAACATTGTGAACATCTCATCACCCACTGCCATGAGGCTCTGCCAAATTTGTGCTACAGTAGACAAATCCATGCAGTGAGGAAGCCAAAGCTGGACTGCTGGGCAGGCAGGACTTCAGTGTCCCCTCTCCAGACCTGTCTACACACGTAGGTGGGACTTCACATCAATAATATAAAATCAGTACTCCCTTCCACGCCTTGTTCTGTGCACCAGCTTGGTGTTTACATAGAGCAGGATGCCTCCACTCCCCTCCCCACCAGAAAATAAATTCTCCAGAATCAGGGCAAATGGTGATGTGTCCCATGGGCTGTCTCCAACCGTTGTCATGCCTGGCCAAGGGCCAAAACACCGGCTTCCTTGGAAAGGCATGGAAAGGTGGAGAAGTAGCCCTCACCTGAAATCAGTATTGCTCAAAGCACCCCCAAAGATATGTCAGAGGATCACGAAATCCTTCTTGGGACCATGTAGATTTTTAAAGTTGTGGTTGTAGAAAAACAGCTTGGATTTCCCAGGAATTCTGACACTTTTCTTGGAGAAATGACTTCCCTTTTTCAAAGAATCTCTTACTTTGTGGTATCCCTGTCTTCCTGCCCCCACAAAACGCTCATGTGCTTTACCCACTAGTCATCTCCTGACTGTCACATAGACTATGAGCTGCTCTTCTTGATCAAGGGTCTCTTGGTCTTCCAGGCCCCATACTATTCTTACCCTGACAGAGCCTTAATCTTTCATTACAGAATCAGAATATGAATACCTCTAATTCACAGCCCAGTAACTCACAGGTAGGAAAAATACAACAGGAAGAGCAGGCACATTTTCCTTGCCTCATTTCCACCAATTACTCATAGTTCTATCTTCCTTTATTATGCTGAATAATTTCTCTTCACTCTTCAAATATTTGGAGGCCAGGACCCTGCTCCTAATCAATCATCCCTTAGGCAAACTAGATTTTGCTTTTGTAATGTTTTTCTGCATAGTAGCTCCAGCCTCCTAATCATCTTTGTTGCTGTTCTTTAAGCTGCTTCTTGTTTGTCATGATTTTTCTGTTAACGTGGTTCCCAGAAGTGAGCACAATATTCCAGGCGCAGGAGCCCTGCGTGTCCCATTGCATGTGTGATGTTGCCCTCAGGTGGTTACTTCAGAGAGAAGACGCTGCTTTAAAAAAACCCCTCCGATATCTTTAGAACTGAGACTTTTAACTGCATGGGAGCTGCAAAAAGGATAACCCTGTGCTGTCTTAAGTGATGCCTTTGCGACAGAAATCAGGATTACACTGGCTTTTTCTGGCTGTCCATCCTCAGCTCTAGCTCTTTTAAGTGTATTTCCCCACGTGGATGCTGCTGGGCTTAAAAGAGCAGCAGGAAGAATCTCAGCTTTAGTGAGCTACACAAAGCGGAATGGGAATCCTAAAACAAGAGGGACAAGAACTGACAGACTTTCACCATCACCAACTTTATTAACACTAATTTTATCACTACAGCTACTTGTCTTGGTCACATTTTTCAGCAATTCTTTTTGTTTCAAAATTAATGTGCCATAAAATTAGATTTCCTTTCTTTATTACACCAGGTATTGTGTAACTCCTAGATTATAATTCATATAAAGTGCTCATGTAAGATGTTCAGAATGTGACAAGAGACTTTATTAAAGGTCAAATTAGAAATTCATTGTGCTTGTCCCTCCCCTAGCTCAACTCTTCACAAAGCTAAACCATCCTGCTCGTGCATTCAGTTCTCATGTCACAGCCTCCACCATCCCAGCGATTATGGTGCCAGGTTTTTTTCTGCCTTTTCTGTTCCTCTCTGCCCCTTTGTTATGGAAGTGACTATACCTAACACTGATTTCAAGGTGAAGATACACAGTGGCTTTATTTAGGAATCATTATGGTAATATATGCATTCCTGATCTATTTAATATGTAGTATCTTATTTTGGTTTTGCTTTGCTCTGCATTGAGCTTCCTCTCTCAACATTGCACTATCCCCAGAGGTGTCCAGAGCTTTTTCCTGAGATCAACTCTAACTCAGAATTCTTCATTTAAATGTTAGATAAATGAAATATTTTTTCCAGCTTCCCTTAACTTGTACTGGCATACAGAGAGCTCCAGTTGCCATCACTTTGTCCAAATACCGAAACGTGCATTGGGTTTAAAAGGAGCAGCCTTTACTAGGGCCTTTTGAAGTTTTCCCCACTTGTTCTGTATCTTACATAGATTTGGCCACCCCACTGAACATCCCCTGAATGTGGTGCAAAAGTCAGCTGTAGTCTCACTAATGGCCCTGAAGATTTTGCCATTAAAACCACAGGAGCTGGACTGGATCATCCTCGGCTACTGTACGTCTCAGCATTGATCATGGGGGATGCCTTGCAACTCCTGTCAATGCAACACTGCTAAGAAGCGGATGCTTTCTCCGATGTTTTCTTTCACAACTTCACTTCAGTTCCTTGCTTCCTGCAGAACCAATGCTTGTACAATCACTTGGTGGGTCTATAGGTGTGTCCTCCCAGTAACTTTTTGATCTGTTGGCTGATTTCAAGAACTTCAGCAAGCAGAGGTTTCAAAAATAGTTCTGAAAGGTGTCTAAACACGTTTAATGAAAACTGATTGCTTTGGGAAGTGCAAGAGGAATTTTATAAACATACATAGAGAAAACAAAGTCTTAGAAGAATTCAGTTAGAAAGTTTTTGTTTGTACTTGCAAAGTACAAATTCTTTGTATTTGCAAATGGTAGCTGTATTTTGCAAATACATGTAGGAAATGAGACTTCGTTAGTTCCACTGCTTGTGGAACTGCTTATTAATCTTTGGCAAAGATTCATCCTGCAAGCTGTTGTTGCCAAGTTTTCTTAATAGCCACTTGCAAAGGGCTTTATCCTTGTACCTTTGGGAAGGGCCAGTCTGTTACGAATGCTGGGATTTTGCTTAAATAGGTCTTTCCAAGAATGCTGAAAAGCTGGAGGAGAGAAAACAAATTATACTTACAGACTTGTTGATAGAGTCTTGTTTACCATATTCAGACTGATATCCTAAAATACAATGCCTAATTATTTTCCCAGCTGTATTTGTGGGTCCTCGTATAAGGCTCAAGGTCCATAGTGGTATTTTCTTTAGATGAGATGTCTGCAGTGTTGTTATTACATTGTACTCAAACATCCCTGGTTTTCCAGACTAGCTGTTTTTAATGAAAAATGAAAATCATATCCTTATGTTAGCAGTTCAGCTGATTCAGTCTTCAATTTCTTAATGGCTCTGGACCTGAAGAGTTTCTTCATATTACTGTTGTTGTTATACAACGTAGGCATAACAACTAATAATGGACAGTAGGAAAAAACATAGAGAAATAAATAGTTATTCAGAAAGGAGGCCACATAAATATTTCCAAATTGCTAGTACAGTTCCCAAACCAGGAGGAAATAACGCACAGGATCAGAGCAGAAAACTTTCCAAAATTTCCAGTGAACTGAACACATCATGAGATCAACTTCTCAAAAAAACCATCTCCTCTTGCGTGTTTCTTCAGGCTTGCAAAGGGGAGCTCACATGCTCCAGCAGCCCCTCGGCTGCCTCCTGTACCGATCATGGGAGCTCTGCAGGTGCCTAATGCTCAGCTGATGTCTCTGCAAAACCCATGCTTAGATTTTGGCTTCTCCTTTTTCCTCTGAAGCCCTTTGTTGTAAGGGCTAGTCTCGGGAAGTTGGCTATGCAGAACTATGGCAGAGCAATAGGACAGAGGCAACCTGCCCCTCTCCTGCACTGCACCTACCCCTCGCTGCCACTGAGCACTGATGCCCACCACAAGCAAGATCAGGAGTTTGACAAGATAAGGATGGAGAAAAGGAACTTGGGATCTGGCCTGTGATAATAGTTACGCTTACAGGATCCTCAGCAGGGGTTATTGTTATTGAAAAGGATGGAGATCATTCTCTGCCATTTCTTTATGCCTCAGCCAAATACGATAGTTGCTTTTTTAGAGATTTTTTTGTTAAACTAAATAAATTATTGAGTATAGAACTGCTACGCATACTGATTCATCTGCAGATAAGATCTGATAAGATTCATCTGAAGATAAGGCTTTTGTTTCTGCCACCAATGCTTCTGTCACTACAGTAATGACAAATCACCCAGGGTATTATTTTCCAAAAGATATTTATATTTATATTGTCCTACAGATCTTAAGACTAGTCCCTCCCTCAAGTGCCTTTGGTCAGTTGCATCCTTTTGTTTTAATCATTCTTGCTTTCTTTGCAAGATGATAATTTTACATGGCTTGGAGCAACAGTTGCAGGAGATACATAACACACTCCTAAGATTGTAAGATGTAAAGGGCATAACTGACCAGGGTTTAAAGTTGTATCTGTGCTGATTGTATGGAGCTTCCTGCTGTGTAAGAAACTCCTCATGTCCAGGCTGCTGGGCATCGGGGTTAGCTGAGCCGAGGCCACAAGCCTCCACCATACTCACCAAAACGCCAGCAATTTGTCCAAGCCCAGGGGGGCTCTGTCTTACATTACACTCCAGGATTAACAATCCTACTACACAGCATAGCAGGACTCATATCCCAGAGCACAGATAGGACCCATACACCCGTACACATGCAGGGAACATCATGTTTTACGCATCCAGGTTCTGAGCACAAGCTCCCAGCTCCTACTCCCTGCCTCCCACCACCAATATCCCCGAGATTATCCCCAGGGTATCAGTGACCAAATGCACTGGTTTGGACTTGAAAGTTTCTTTTGTTTTTAATCTTGCTGAGTCTCTAAAACTAGCGCACGGAACAAGCTGCCTGTTTCCAAGCAGCTGTTGTGTAACTTTGCTCCCCACCCCCAGAGATGTTGCCTGCCATTCATTTAATGGGCTCGGTTTCACTGGGAAGTGCCCGGGGGAACCTCTTAGGTCCCTAATTAGCAACAGAAGGGTCTAGTCCTTGCTGGAGGTAGCAGCGAAACATTTGTGAGGTCTTCTGAGAATAAGGGAGGCAGAGAAGGGGCCATTTTCAGCTGGGAAAACACTTCTATTCAACTTAGAGTGCAGACCAGAGGACTATAGAGAAGGTGATGGGGGAAAAGTAATTGCATGGGCTTTCTAGGCAAGAAAGAAGTATTTGTAAAGGGGCAGGAAGGGATGGGAGAAATTGTCCCTTGACCTTCCAAGTTGTTCATTGCTCCTGCAATATGAGTTTTATATAAGATACTGTGGAGCAGCACAGCAGCGTCGTGGGCTAGCCGCCGGTGGAGGCAGGAGCAAAGTGTTGCTGTGATCTGCTCTCAGATGTTTGAGCTGCCTCTTGTTAATAAGATTCAGGAATTAACAGCTTGGAAGTGCTTACAAGCTCAGTGTTTCCTCCAGGGACATGATCACAGAGGCTGAGCATAGACCCTGCCATTCAGAGCTTGAGTAGACTTTGGTGCAAAACAAATCTCTTGCCAAACAGCTGAATGTCCTGAGACTTCACTGGGAAGGTGAATACTTTGTTCATCCATTGCAGGCAGGGTGATGTGTTTGGGGCTATTCCTTAACCCCTGGGACACAGCCACACGTGGTAAGGTCTCCTGATTTTTCCTATGTGATCCCATTTCTGGGCAGGGCTTTTTTCATACAATACCAATTGAGAAGAGTTGCACGTGCATGGACAGTCCCAGCTTGGGCCTGTTGGACCCTGGGACCATTCACCTTCAGAAATCATGCAAGGAAATAACAGCATTCGATATCTTTAGCCTGTGGGAGCAAAGATCCAGTGAAGCAAAGGAAGGCCTTATTAGCATTAGGGACCTTCCTTAAAAGCAAATGAAGAAGGTGAAGTTCAAAGACAGAGTGATACCATGGGTCAAACAGGGTTGCAGGACCCTGGAGGAGCACAGGGGAGATCTGAATCTCCCAGCTTGCCCTGCCCTGCAACATCACTGGCCAGCTCACTGATAGTGGCCACTGACCAGATAAAAAGGAGATAACTGGTCCCTGGTATAAGTCAGGAGACCATGTTAATAAAGATCCCCTGTTACTGAGCACCATTTGCTCTCTAGTAATATTTTTAAGACGGTGAACCTGATTTTGTGCAAGCAAAAGGAAAATTATGCAGCAAAGAGTTCACGCTGAAGATGAACGGCAGCGCGTTACAGCTGGGGCCATAAATCCCAGCAAGGGCCTTGCAATGGCTCTAAAGGTCAGAATAATCATTTCCAAGTTGCCACAGCTTCTCAGACTATAAAAGAGCTATGTTCAAAGCTTTTGTGCTTCATTCTTAGCCCTATTCATTAGCTCATTTCATAACCAGAAGTCACCAGCTTTCCTCCTCATGTCTCACGTTTCAGGACTAATAGTATTTATGAGGCTTGGATTATGATTATATGCAATTGGCAATGAGAAAAAGAGAAAGTCCAAAATAGAAAGGAAAAAAAAAAAAGACCAAATAGGAAAAAAATTATTACGTGCACTCTGAGCTCGTCTTTCCCACTAGAGGGCACACAGAATTCGCAGAACTGCTACTTGGCCTTGGGGTGCTTTCTCCAGCAGCAGGTCACTCTATGCCAGCATTAGGCCTGGGAGAGCTGGCAGGTTATGTTATGTTTGGCTCCTCCTGCTTGTATGCAGCTGCTAAACCAGCTGAAAAAATACATTACAGTAACATTTCCATGTGCACATTTTCTATTGCTGCTGCAGGGGTGATCCTCCAGATCAGTGAAAAGAGCAAGAGAAAAACATAGGGAACAAAGCTCTCTGTTAGTATGTGATTTGTGCAACGGAAACATATTAAATCCCTTTATAAAATTATGCCATTTGTAGAGGGACCGCAGGATGGCAGCAACTGGAAGTTTAGACAGAGATGCAACTATTTAGATACAGTATATCAAGTGTTATTCTCTCTCTTTTTTTCTTTCTTAACTCATGCCAGAATAGCAACTGAACCAGCAAAATCACAGCACAGGGACACAGGCAGAAAACTTTGTACTAGTGCTCTGAGGAAGCTTTTTAAACACGATTTTCTAAGACATCTGTCATTAAGGGTATAGGATCCTGCCCCAGTGCAGGAAGATGCTCTGAGACACTTTCGCAGCTCCGTTACTGTGGGATTCCCCTTTCCATTTATGGGACGTGCATCAAAATCTCGTGGGAGGCAGCCTTGTTGACTCCAGCAAGCAGTTTCTGCCTGGGTTTGTTGTGCATTTTGGCCACTAGAGGTTGTGACAGTGAAAAAACTTCTTTTCCACAGACAAGCTACTGCAGCACCCCTAGTCGGAATTTCCTCTGGGACACTTTGATCTCTGCCCACCAGCACTCCGACAAAACTCCTGCACATACCCTGCTTTTCAGTAGATGGGATCCTGGCATCTCAGCTCTTTCAGATTTATCAGTGGGTTTTTGTTCCCTTTTAGCCCCAGGGTCTTAATGGCCTTGGTGTGTCCCCTTATATCTTAAGCAAATGCTGTTCTGATTCTCCCAAATCTTTTAGACAGAGAGCAGCAACTTGTATCTTTTTTTCTGCAGCCTTAACTAGCTCTGCTGACTCTCTTTCCACATTCCTGGTATAGATAATTTCACTCTCAGATGTTCAAGCCAGACCTTTCTCTGCCAGCCTTCATGTTTTTTTCCCAGTGCTAGGTAAGAAATAGAATATTCCCAAGGTCTCTTTTGTCTCCTGGTGACATCACAGCCTGACACCTTACAGGGGTCCTCAGCTACCTTCCACATGGGTTGTAATTCTTTCTTCTTATTGCTAATAATTCTCCAGACTTCTGACTATAGTCCCTCTGCAATCAGGGATACCATCTTTGAAGACGCCTCAAGAGACCTGATTTTGTTTGGGAAATGGGACCTTAAAACTAAATAATCCCAGATGGATATAATCAGAAATAGATATGGTGGAGCAACAAATTGAACTTCAACCAAATGAAGGATTTACAAGCTTTTCTTCCTGATGGATCTTTTTGATGGCACAGTGGTTGCATATGAACTCACAGCAGTATGAGACCTAGTCACCACAGATCTCACTGGTGATGCTACTTCACTTTGAGCATTATGTGGAGATAGGAATCATTCCCTCTGACAGTAAAACCTCGCTATTCCTACAATGAAGCACAGCAGGGACACCGTGCAACAATTTTGGAAGGAGAAGCCTTTATCCAGTAAGATTTTACTGACCATGAGGGAAATGAAATCTAGTTCCCTGAGTTAAAACAAAGCATTGACTTCCATGGAAAATTAAAAACTTAACTTTTCCTTTTAGTTTTGGCTGCTGCGAATCACAGCTGCACATGGAATAGGGCCACACGATACACAGGTAGGAAAGGACACCTGAAGGCCAGCTCATTGCACCTCCTGCTCAGAGCAGGTACATATAGGTGAGGTTGCTCATTGCCTTCCTTGTTCCTGTCAAATTTTAAATGCCTCTGAGGATGGAAATCCCACATCCTCTCTGGGTCCCTGTCCCAGTGTCTGAATACCTCCATGGTGAAATACTTTCTCTTCATATCTAACTAGAATTTCCCTTGTTGCAATTTGCATCCATTGTCTTTTGTCCTTCAACTCCAAGATGAGTCTGGGTCCATTTTTCCTACGCTCTCCCCTAGATAGCTGTAGACAGCAGTAAGACCCCACCCTTTGCCTGCTCTTCTCCAGGCTGAACAAGCCCAGGTCTCTCTGTCTCTCCTTGTACGTGACGTGCTCCAGTCTCCTGGAAGCTTGCTTACCCTATACCACCAAAGGTGGGCTCTCTCAAGTTTTTCCTCTACCAGCAAGGCCAGAACTGGACATGGCACTCCAGATGTGGTCTCACAAGTGCTGAAGAGAGTGAAAGGTCACTTCACTCAACCTGCTGGCTAACGTGCTTGCTACATAGCCCTGTACACAGCTGGCCTGTGCTGCAAGGACACCTTGTTGACTCAGGCTCAGCTGAAGATCTCAGGCCAGTCTCTGCAAAGTTATTTTTTATGCATTTGGCATCCAGCCTGTGCTGGTGCGCAGGGCTATTCCCTCCCCATGCAGGACTTTGCATTTCCCTCTGTTGAACTTAATTTGCAACTGCACACTTAGGCAATAGGTGGCACTAATAGACGATGTGGCTTGCATTGTCACCGAAAGAGCGTCACTGCCGAGGAGAAACCAGCAGAGAAGACACCTGGGCTGCCTTGCTCAGAGCAGCGGCCAAGTGAGGAGGAGCAGACATGTGGCAGGAGTTCTTTCCAAACGCCTGGTGAGATCTCGGCGCAGGGAGGAGGGACTCCGAACGGGGCTCCCCAGGGTTGGGGCGGGAGGAAGCCCCTGCGGGGTGACCAGGCCATTGGAGGGTGGGAGCATGCAGCTGAGTTCTCCTGAGCGTGAGTGCGGAGCAGGTTTTATGAGACTGAGCTTTGGTTTGTGTCGCTCAGAGAGCTGCTTCTGGGACATGCTTGTTTTGTTAGCAGTGCTGAGTTTGTGCTATTGCCATGATAACTGGTTTCATGCCTCTGACTCACTAAACTACGGGATGTAAGTGCAGGGGTATATTATTGCCTCTTGCATAAGCTGCTCAGCCTCAAGGGAGGTGGAGGCTGACACTGTTTGCTCTTAGGAGCCCTGTTCTTCCTTGTCTGGGAGCGGTTTAAGGAGATACCTCCTTAAAAATCGCACATAGGCCGTCTCAGAGATCATCACCAAATTGCCTTGGCGATTGCTGGGGTCTCCAGTACAGGCACCAGGTTCTGCATCACAGGCAGCAGTGGGAAACAATAGTAGGTAAAAAGAAACATGCAATGAACTTGTTTCTTTATGGAGTTTCGTGTCCTTTTTTTGTTTTTCTTTTTTCCTCAAGGTGGCTCCCTAATATAGGTGCCTTCCACAAGGAAGAGTGAAAAGACTTTCTCTTGTTGCTTCTAATTTTGCTAGATTTTAGACTGTGCTTTTCTTGCAAGAGAATCTACCAGGCTGAAAGAGAGCCAAGGAGGATGTATTCTTTTTTTCACAGGCAGATGAGTCCTAAAAGCTTGGTATCCAGTCAGGAGTAGTTAGAAGTAGCAAAGGTATAGCAGCTCATTGAACTCTGAACAGGGAAAGGTCCCACAAGCCTCTCCTCCTGCCAGCCCTGCGGCACGTGGCTGGCAGCAGAGTAACCCTTGAGCTTGAAAGTCCCCTGCCAAGGCTGCGCACCTATCGCTACACAGCAGTCAAAATAAACTATTTTCTTGGCTGAAGTAACACAGCAGCTCGTAGGATGAAGCACCGCAAGGACACCTATCCAGTTGTTTAGTGCCTTTTATCTAAATTGTGCTGAAGGAGGGAATATTATGGCAACAAACTATCTAGCTAAAACACAGCCCAGAAACACTGCCTCTTTGTGCAGAGGCAGTGCACCATCTTCTTACGCCATCCAAAAAGTAGGAAAAATAATGGCTGATGTTGCCAGGTGGCTAAACAGCTTGTAATCCCTTGGCTGGGCAGTAAATGGTGCTGGTAGGTGACATTCTTTGCACCATTCTCCAAGGATTGGTACCTTTCAGATAATGCTGTAAGACTATAAGAATCTTTTTTTTTTCCCCCTTTTGTAGGGAGACCATCTTGTCCCGGATCAGGTAAGTGAAATAGCTGCTCTGTGTTGAGGCCTCCACTTTTTATTAGCACACTGGTTGGGCCATAGTATAGTCTTTTCCCTACCCTGTATGACAACAACCTTGCTCTCTGGAACAGAAACAGGGGTACCAGACAGAAAGGTGAAACCCTTACCCATAGAAAGCTATGGTGGAGGACCTGTGTTGCCCTAAAAGACGACTGAATCTATAGGGGAGCTATGTATAAAGCACTGCCAAGAGGGGCACATCCAGCACATCCAGCTCTCTCCAGCAGCTGAAGACCCTTGTCTCCACTCCTGCTCCTCAACCCATTCTGTCTGTGCAGTTTTTATTCCTGTAGGAGTCCAGCCACTACTATCCCGTTCCCTCCAGCACCTGCCTTAAAATAGACTGGCCCATATCCTATTGACTCTTGTCCCCCAGGGCACCCTGGTTCACAAGGAGAGGGACAAGGAAGCCTTGTGATCAGCAGGTCCTGATCAGCAAGTACTTGAGGTCCCTAAGAAGCACGGGTAGATGTAACCCTGCCCCAAATCTTGCCTGTGATCTTCAAAAATAACAAACCCCCCCAGCCCCTGCTGACTCTATGGGATTGTTAGGCATTTGTTACTGTTCAGGCCCAACCAACATGAATACAAGCCTCTGCATAGTCCCTTTATCCTTGCCACTTCTGTTGTTGAACACAAGCAATTTTATTCCTCCCCAGGTCTTTTGAATATTCTCAGAAGAATGCAGTCCTGGTCCCTGCAGCCACCCTGGGGGTTGGAGGGATGCTGGTTTTCTGGCTGAGGTCTAGGCACAAGATCAAGACTCTTGAAATGGGTGATGGATGGTGGGGCTCAGGTGAAAGACCCCTAAAAGGCAAAGAAGATGAAAGTATCCGTCCCTTCAAAATTGAAACATCTGACAAAGAAATCGAGGTACCGCTGGCTTGGATGTAGGGAGGGGCGGAAAGCTGCAAGGTGGAGCCAGTCCATCACCCACCTTACTCCTTTGAGGTGACGTCTTGGGGCTGGCAGCAGGGCACTTATATACACCAGTGCAGCTACCTCGTACCATTACATGATGCTGTAGGTCTGTGGATGGTGGAGTGGGGTGGGAGGGCATCGGGACAGCAGTGACACTGGTGGGGCAGGAGCGAGAGGCTTCCACAGGGGGAAGGGCTGGAAGGGTGAAGAGGGGCAGGGTCTTGACTGAGACACAGCACCTCTGTCCCTACATGCCTGTCCCTAATTATCTGGCCAACTAGTTGTCAGCAGCTCAGGCTGAGTTCCTAGTGCCAAAAACCCTAAAGTTAGCAGCAAGGCAAGAGTAGGACCTGGTACTCCTGGGTGCCCTAGTAGAAAAATATATTCCCCATATAAATGATTCAGGGGGTCATGCAGATTATGCCACTGCTTCAGGCAGGTTTGTGGTGTCCCAGTCAGCAGTACAAAAGCCGGCAGAGCCAGGAGAGCCTGTCCGTGCCCACCCTTGTGTAAGGCATGCACGGGCAGCTGGCCAGCCTCACAAGAAGGGCTCCCCTCTGCAGGACCTGCACCACCGCCTGGAGCAGGCCCGCTACACACCGCCACGGGAAGGGGCCGCCTTCCACTATGGCTTCAACTCCAGCTACTTGCGGAAGGTGGTGGCCTACTGGAGGAACCAGTTTGACTGGCGTAAGCAAGTGGAAGTCCTGAACAAATATCCCCATTTCCAAACCACTATTGAAGGTAAGGAGGTCTCTGTGGCTTGAGCAGGTCTCTCTGAAACATACAGAGAGAAGGGGAAGATTTAAGACGTTACAATATTTAAGACAACAGTATGCATGACAACTTAGTGATATGAGTGAAACATCACTACTGGCAGCTATATTATTTATAGCCTTCTATAGATTAAGACCATTACAGAGTGGCAATAAGATTAGGTTTGTTTCAAGATGGGCTTCATCTGGCTCTGAACCAGTGCTAACTAACGATGAGGTTTTCTTCTGCTATTGCCTTGAAGCCACCTTTGAAAATTGCAAAATTTACCCAGACTCTGAACCTAGAATTCCCACCACCACCACCACTCAGTTTAGCCAGGTGAAGTTAGCCAGACTTTGGGTAAGTGATCTGCAGGTTAAACTTCTATCTTGCACTTAACTTTTCCATGTTTCTCTTTTTATCACCCACATATTTTGTAATTTTGTCATGGTTTTGCATGTCTTGCCTGCATTATGCTATTCATTTAAGTATTGTCCTACATGTATACTGTGAGACCAGTTTCTCAGGAGATGGATGCTCAGTCTCCTGTGACCCCAATATCTGGGGCTCGGATCAATACCTCTGTCTGTATGAAAAAGATGAGACAGAGGTACTATACCAGGCATCCCCTTTCAGCTAGGCATCTTCTTGCCATGGGTTGATTGCGTAAGTGCTGCTATGAATGCTAATTACAATTTTGCCACCCTCGTTCTTCAGAGTAGAGAGCAGAGACTGTGATGGAATCAGAGCTTTAAATTTATCTGTCTTGGATGTGTGGCAGGGATTGATATCCATTTTATCCACGTGAAGCCATCCTATGTCCCTCACGGTCGGGCTGTTCAACCTCTGCTGATGGTCCACGGCTGGCCCGGCTCCTTTTATGAGTTCTACAAGATCATCCCTCTGCTCACGGAGCCAGCCAGGCATGGCCTGAACGAGGGTGACGTGGTGTTTGAGGTCATCTGCCCATCCATCCCAGGCTACGGTTTCTCGGAGGCACCACACCAGAAAGGTAAGCAATGAAAAGACTCTGCAGGAATCACATGGTTTTTGGAGTAACACCTCCGACATCCCTGGGCTCCCTGGGCACTGCAGTTTGTAAATGCAGATGCTTGGCTCTGCACTTACACTCATGTGGCTGAGGTTCTGGGGCTAGCTGTGGGGATTTGGAAGGCAATGGTAGCTGGGAGCCAGGTCTGCTTTCCACTTTCTCCACTTTCCACTGAATTTCTGTCCTCTTGTGTTTGCTTTAGCACCAAGAAGTGAAGCACAGCAGCATAGCACACTGCACCTTCACACAACAGCACACTCATGTGCCTCTGTCAGGCCACAGTCTTTGGGCCAGTGTATGAACGCTAGGAAAAACAGGTCTTCTGTACAGAGTTTCTCTTTACCTGCAGGTTTTGACACCATAGCAACTGCTCGGATATTTCATAAGCTGATGAACAGATTGGGCTTCAAGCAATACTACGTACAGGGAGGAGACTGGGGATCTCGTATTACCACAAACATGGCCCAAATGCTGCCACAGTGAGTAGCAAAGGGAATCAGTGCAGAAAAGCTGCCTCCCATTCTTGCCCTGTCTTCTGGTTCCACAGTCCTGGTCCTGCCTTTTGTTTGCCCTGCCTCTCATCCCCTTCTGCTTTGTTTCCTCCAGGGACAACCGCACCCCTGTGCATTCAGTTGTATTCATACGCTTTGCACTGATAGTGGCCAAGTTCTCATGCTTCCTAAATTTCCGTGCTGTTTGGCTTCTCATTCACTGGCTGTGGAAGTACACACTGCTACATTTTGATTCAAGACAGATCATGATTCTAAATCAGGAAGGAGAGAAACTTAAAAAAAAGAAGGGAGAGAAGGAAGGAAGGAGCTCAATCTTTCAGCAGCTGAGCAGTACCATGAAGTACAGGAGTTTCCAATCTAAAATGCAGAGTTGACACTGATTGGAAAAGAAACACAATACCTTCCTTAGAGGATGGCATCACAGCTCATTTTTTAGCATTTAATGAAAAGTGGGCATCACAGCCATGCTTAGGTCAGAGAAGAGGTAAAGGGGGAAAGCTCTTAAAGCAGTCAGATTGCAGGCTGAGCAGCTCACTGTTCCCAATTGCAGTTGTGCTTCACAGCACCCAGGGCAGTGTGGCCACATGTGATCTACTCAAGCTTTTCAGAAAATACCCAAACCAGCTTGTTACCTACTGCGCAGAATGACACAAGTCCAGCGGCCAGAGCTACCAGCATGGATATGCCACATCCAGAAACTGAGTGCCTAAAGCTAACATCATACCAGTGGCACAGCTGGACAGAGATGACACCAGCTGTACTGTTTCTAACTCCCATATTATTTTATTTTTTTTTTAAACCATGATGAACCCGAAGGGTTCATGTGTTTTGCTCAGTGAAATACTTCTATTCCAGCTCCAGTCAGACTCATTTTCTAGAAAATCTGGAGACAGAAGATCACTTGATTTAACCATCTATTCATTAACTTAATTTTAGATCCGTGAAGGGGCTTCATCTGAATCTCATCTTCATCAACAGACAAGGTTTGAGAAGGATGATTTCTGTGATGCTTGGGGCTTATGTACCATGGCTCGTAGGCCTCACTAGGGAAGATGTTCGACGTACGTACCCTTTCCTCCAGAAGAATATATATGACCTTCTGCGAGAGTCTGGTTACTTACACATCCAAGCCACTAAACCAGACACTGCAGGTAATGAACCTTCTCTGTGTCACTATGAACATTGTATACTAACTGCTTACGGTATGTAAAAACTTATGGTTGAACGGTGGTTCAACCATGGCCAACGGTGTTTGAGAAGCAATGAGTTCTGGTGACTGAATGCAAGACATGGGGACAAGAACTGTGTAAAAGTAAGTTCAAAGAAACAGCTTAAAAAAAGATGGAGACTACAAACGCCACTTTTGAAAGTCTTTTAAATGGCATGCCACTTCTCTCGGGGAAAGAACCCCTTTACAAAAAGCCTCTTAAAGTGAAGCACAGGGTCCCAAAATTGAAGATTCTAGAAATAAATGTGGGTGAAAACAAGAAAAATATCATAAACAAGTGCAATGTGAAACTTGCAGAAAGGTAGACACTGCCCTAACACCTGAAAAGCCAGAAGCCTGACATAGTTAGTGAGGCCAGTAGATAAGAAGTCTGAAGAAAGATATGGCCGTCTCAGAAAAGTTAAATTAATTATTTGCATCCTTCCCCACTAGTAAGGATTATGAAAATTTTACTGAAATATACATTATTACAATATATATTACTTTACTGAAATAATTCCTAATCAGGAAAGACAGCAGACCCGTCTCAGACTGGTGTCGGATGTGAAGTCCATAGAATGAATAGCACCCCATCCTGGCAATTCACTGCAAAAGAAGAAACTCAAACTGAAACGTTAACTAATGCCTAGTCTGTTGCTCAAACTGATCACAATACCAAAGAAATAAAAGGAGACAAACAAGATACCAGGTTGGGTTGGTTTGTTTGGTTTTTAAGGACTAAACAGTGAAGGTAGCCCCAGAAAAAACAAGACCTGTAGGTCTAGCCTCTGATCAAAAAACTAGCAGAACTATTTTAAAGAGAAGAATTGATGTACAGGTGATAATATCACAGGGAAATCATGCTTCAAAAATCAGAGCTCTGGAAAAATCAGAGAGCTGCGGATCCAGTAATGGAACATATTTCATTTCCAAAAAAGTTTCGTTGAAGTTCCTCCCCCAATGTTCTTAAAGAAATTAAACTGCCTTAAGAAAAGAATTACATTCATGGATTAATAACTAGATAACATGATAATCCAAGCATAGGAATAAGTGAGGCTGTTCCAGGAGAGGGAGAGTATCACAAAAATCTGTGCTGCCACCTGTACATTTCAACGTGATCCTAATTTCTCTGCAGAAAAAAGTTAATGGTTAAGTGAAAATTTGTCAGCGATCCAGGGTTTCGTTTAATCTAAAGATAACTGAAGGGATTTACAAAAACATTTAAGTGATTGGCTGATTAAACTGGCCAATAGAAAATGATGCCAACAAAGTCCAAAGCAATTTAAGTACAGGAAGAAAATCACAATGGGCTCTAGTTTGGCTGCTGCCGTATGATAGAATCTGTGAGTCATGGATAGTGCTTTGAAACGTCAGCTAGCTCAGAGTTTAATAGAATCTTACAAACTCTTAAAGAAAGCAAATGAGACTAAGGCAAAACACTAAATCCCTGATATTCAGAATGCGTTGCACCCCTGTTCACCCTGTTTCATAAATATATTTTAGAATCAGAAGAATACAGGAAGGGAAGAAAAGGAATGCTGAAGTGACTGAGCAGCTTCTGTACAAGCACTGTTGTACATAGTCTAGGACTCTTCAACGTGGAAAAAGAGCAGGGATTTTGCAGCACACTAAAACTGTGAAATGTAGAAAAGGAACAGGGGGAAAAAATGTATTCCCTACTCAGCCTCAAGAAATACTTACATTATCACTTTAGTCCTCATTAGGCAGGTTTAAAGCAAAGCTAAAGTATTTTCACTCACCACAAGTTGTGGTACCTAAGATGTGGTGCAGCTTGAATAACTAATAAGCTGCAAACAACACTGCTATTTCTGAGCATCTAATTCACAGAAGTTGAATACAGTGGTTCAGAGGCAGCTTTCAACCCAGAAAATGCTCATCTCCAGATGGGTCATGTGCTAGCCGGCACATTTTAGCCTGCCCTACCATTGCTGGTCAAAGCATTCACATGACTTCCATCTGTAGCAAATCACTCTAGGCCTGCCAGTGCAGTGAAACTGTTGTACCAATGCACAAACTTACTATGTGTTAGCTGTGTCCACTATTAAATTGAGACCATGTTGTGCATCATCTTCTACAAAGTCATTCAGTGCTAAAGTCACAATAAAATACACTTGAGAGTAGGTAATACTGAGTATACTGTAAAACTACAGCCTAGGGTATGGTACAGGAATTTTCCCAAGGCAAGCCTCTAGCATTGCTGAAGTAACCCCTATCTCTGTTTTACAGGTAAGGATACAAGTATAATATGCTCTGTACCTGCTGTGTCTATAATGTTTGTTAGTGTTCCCTAAAGGCAGGAACAGATAACAGATACACAACACTCCACTTTTTAAATTAGGCAAAAAGCGATGAACAGCACTCAGGGTCCTGGTTATCCATCCTAAGCAGGACAGTGTTCCCAAATAGTTTATCTGAAATGTCTTTTCATAGTGTAATCCCTTTACATCTGAATTTGCTTCTTCTGCCACACATTACCAAGACACCAACAGGACTTTCTTAGCTCCTTGCATCTTTTGTATAGGAATTACCCGAATCTGTAGTGCTCTTAGTTACAGCTGAAATTCCGTTGGGGTGAATTTGTCAAGAATAAAGTACTACCAGAGCTAGTAAAATACAGACTCTCTACTGAATTCTCATAGAAAACTCTGAAGAATTCAAGAAAATCCAATTTAAGTTCCACTGAAGTATTGCAATGTCAGGCAACTGTAATAGCTCTCCCGTTCTTCTCCTGAATTAGGTTGTGGACTGAATGACTCCCCTGTGGGGCTTGCTGCATATATTCTGGAGAAATTCTCTACCTGGACAGATAAATCGTTTCTGCATAAAGATGATGGAGGCTTGGAAAGGTAAGAAAACAGATGCTCTTCCATGAGAAGACTCATTGAAAGAATGACGATAACTAAAGAGGAAATAGATAAAAGACTGGGCAGTCAAAGCTAAATTTTAAGTATGAATGATTACACGTGACTAATAGTTTAAACTTACAGCAGACTGCCTGTAAACTAGTGCTTCAGCACCAGACCATTTTGCTCTGGTCACATGGGTGCCAATTAATTTGCTGTGTGAAAACAAGGGGAAACCAAGAACAACTGTTCTTCAGGGCATAAGGCAAATATAGCTTATCGAGAAACAGCTTCCAATGAAATTTCTTCATCTTTCTCTCTCAACAGCAAATACTCTCTTGATGAGCTTTTGACCAACGTGATGATTTATTGGGTGACATCCTCCATTGTGTCCTCAATGCGATTCTACAAGGAGAACCTCTCCAAGGACCCTCGTCTAACTGCTGATGCCAGGTAATGAAGTGGGAAGTGCAAGACAGATTTGCAAATGAGATTGAACCACATTTGCCTGTATAAACATTTAGATCACTTAGAACGGCAAATTTAACTAGTTAAAAAAAAAAATCCAAGTTCTTATTTTCTTTTGATAAATATAGTTAAGGGTCAGTTTTCTTTTGAACCTATAATTCACATAAGGTGGCTCATGGCCAAGACAATGCAGACAACTTATCAAAGTATATTCAGTTTTGTTTGTGTTTAAAATACAGGTCTATATACTTATTCACCAAACAAATGTAATCTGTGGCTCAGTTCAGTGAAAACAAAACAGAAAATCATGAGCATTTCTAAGAGAAGTTTAAACTGAATTAGGCTTGCTGGTGGATAAACTAAGAACTACAAAAGTTAAGCAGAAACTCGGGGAAGCAATTTGGAGGGTAGTACTTTAAACCAAGCACCCTATAACAGCTGCTGGCTTTAAGATGACTGTAAGAGAGGCTGACCAGGAAAATGCTGCTGAGCAGAATTCTCCGAGTGATTGATCATACAAATAAATAGGAGAGTCTTTCTCTCTGTAGACTGAACCAGTTTACCTTTCCTCTCAAGAAAGTCATGTGCTGCTCTGGTACCATAAATTCTAAAGTACCCATGAGCTAGTTTCTGAATTTCACAAGAATTGTGGCAGCTTGCCACATATCACAAAATTACAAAATAAGGTAAGCTTAAAAATCTGAAACATTTGAAGATTAAATCGTGTGCAAAGTTGGCTCTACTTTATACACCTTTGGGTATAACATTCTTAAACTCAAGGAGATCCAAATACAAGGGAAGCTCTTCAACAAAGTACAGACCACAAAATAGGTTGCTGTGGTGAAAGTTCTCCAGCTGACTGTAGCAGTTACCAGAGTCAGAAGGTTTTTATATACTTTTGCAAGGACTTCTTTCAAAAATGCAGTTAACTAATGTCTTCTAGGGTTGGAGTATATGTTCCCACAGGGATTGCAGCTTTTCCTCAGGAGATAGTACATACACCACGTGCCTGGGCAAAACAGATCTTCAAGAACATCATCACTTACTCTTACATGCCACGTGGAGGGCATTTTGCCGCCTTTGAGGAACCAAAGCTTTTGGCACAAGACATCATGCAGTTTGTCAGAAAGGTGGAACAGCTGTGAACCTGCAGTTCACATACACAGAATGGAAGCAAGCTGGTCTGCCACCAGCAGAACTTCTCCTTTGAGGGATTAAATAAATTCAGTGTAATCACATAGAGAAACCAGCATTTTATTTTGATAATGATTACAGTACTAAACTTGTTAATCAATCTCTAAAGCTCTTCATAAGAAAGAAAGAAAGGAAAAAAAAAAAAAGCATCTTGTCTTCTTTCATTCCCGGCACCATATCATTGCTGCATTCATGGTTCAAGTATAACAGAAAATGTAAACAGTTTAATGCAGTAACATTGCACTCATCTGGGGAAGAGAGTAGAAAGGAACCGGCCCCTTGTTCCTCAGAACTAAGGCTTCTGTTCAAAAGGTTCTTTAAATACTTGAGTGCTAGCATTCTTAAATATGCATTGCAAGCAGCTTTGGTGGAAGTGTAAAAGGTTTTGATCTCCTGAGCACAAACACTCCTACATTCAAGTTATATTTCATTCAAGAGACCTATGATTACAAATTCAAGTTGGCAGCTGCACGTAAGGCAGCTTTCTTCATTCTATCAGGTTTTCCCCTAGAGCCAGCTTTAGCAGTTACTACGCATTGTAAACAGTTGTTAATAGATAATAAGGCAGAGACAGCACTTATAGTGTTCTCCAAGCTCAAAAATAGCAACCTTATTTCCTCCTAGTTCTACAATCTCATTCCATTCCAAAAGGTCAAAGTTAAAATATGCATCAAGCGTAGAGGGTTACTACACTCCTTTCAAAGGATTCTTACCACCCCATCGTGCAATTTTTGCTAGCAAGAAACTGCAAGCAACCTCACTACCAGCAGCCTTGAGCTTCTGCTCAAATGGGATAGAGCTATGTGGAGCTATTAAGGTCATTGCAGATAAGTACCCAGCTGACTGAAGATAACTCCAGCAGATGTCCAATTCTGACACATTGTGCTCTAAGAGTTTCTCTCCCTCCCTGTCCCATTCTGCATTAGAATTAGCACCAGGCCAGAAGAAAGGGCTCGAGTTCTGCTTCCAGGTAATACGTTCTGACTTACAACAGGAATTTAACAGGTAGATAGTGCTGAACTTTATCACCCTCCCCCCATCTCTTCTTCGGATTTCAGAAATATTTGGAGTCTAAGACTTCTAAGAGGTAAAAGTAAGCCAGAAACTAAGTTTTTTTGTTGTTGTTTTAAGTGAGAATAAACTAGCATATTGGGGCAGGAGTCCCAGCTTCCTCTAAAGAGGAAGTGAGCCAAAACTGCTCACTTTAATTTTAACTGTATATCTGATTGTCAGCGCTGTTAAGACTAAAGGTTGGTAAAGAAAATAGGAAGATGTGCTTCCCTGCCTCCACAGGGCTACTCAACCTCTTTTCATCACCAATACAAGACTATACTAGGTACAAAACCTCCCAATCGCTGAGAAGCCCCATGCTTTGGATTATTAAGTAACTGAAATTGAGTTATGGAGAAGTCTAATTTTATCAAATAGATAGGCAAACACTTGAATACTCAAGCCTGATCAGATTGCAGGGAAAGGTCTCCTTTTGCAGGAACAGGGTAGGTAACAATGGTTATGGCCCTTATATCAAAGGACAAGTGTATTAATAATCACATACATTATCTGGAGCCCTAAACAATCAGCTAACATAGCAATGGTGACATTAAAATTCAGGAGAGAGAAGACTGTATTCACTATCTGCTAGTTCAGCAAGTACGCAGCAGGAAAGTTTTACTCCCAACACACTAATTCACCTCCTGTGCCACAACCCGGGTCCCTAAAGAATCACTGTTATATGTGTGCAACTGTGCCTTAAAGGGTATTTGCTTTCAACAACAATTCAGGAGATGAAGACTGATGAAAA
Organism: Charadrius vociferus; assembly: GCF_000708025.1. Classification (NCBI taxonomy): domain Eukaryota; kingdom Metazoa; phylum Chordata; class Aves; order Charadriiformes; family Charadriidae; genus Charadrius; species Charadrius vociferus. The sequence continues at coordinate 3,327,219 of NW_009647419.1, read as the reverse complement.
CAGTCCAGCTATAGGAAGGCAGTAGATGCCCTGGGGAAGAGATCCAGACAGACAAGAATATGCGGTTACATTTCATAAAGTTATTATCACTTAAAGCAGCACCAAAGGTTATTCAATATTCCACTGAAGTTCTACAGAGCACAGGTCATTCATGAAAGCCTTTGAGCGTCACAGGTGCTTGAAACCACACATAGTCCTCCCAAGTAGAAGTCATACGCTGAGGAGGCGAGGCACTTATGTTGATGTCTCCACCACAGGACAAGTTAACAGTTAATTTCCTCCCTCGGGTCGGCACTTTATAGTTGAGCTTGGGCCGGAACCAATCAACACCACAATCGCGGTGTCCTTGGAGCATAACAACCGTGCCCATCACAGGAAGAGCCTTAAGTTCACTGAAGACATCCGCAACAAAGAGCGAGTGAAAGAGCTTGCGAACACAGGATGCAGTTTTCAGGCTCTCCTCAGTACTGCCCTCATAGATACCCTCCAAGTTGAGCTCATAGAGCTCCTTGGGGCTCATGACATTGCCTCCAAGTAGAATAAGAACCCGAGGAACCGGTGTCAAACTAAACATGACTTCCAAGTGCTGGAGCACTCCCTCCATCTCCATCAGCACCTGCTGGCACTTCTTGCTTGCCAGGTCCATGGAGTGTGGCTTCTTAATCACATCTCCATCCTGGAAACAAAACAAAGAAAAAAAAAAGATATCAGTACATTGCATTATTAGGACATATTAGTCCTAATACACTCTTCAGAAAGCATGACCTATCCCATCCCTGAAAGTCAAGGAAGGTTTGGAGGGCTTTATGCTCTTTTTAAGAGATACAGGCGCCCACACATAGAATCAGGAGATCCAAAAGGAACACAAAAGGCTGCTCTATAGCTGCTTAGTTTGAATCTGAATCACATTACTGATAAATTTGCACAAGAATTAGAAACCCCATGTTTTAAAGCTATCACTTCAAAAGCACATAAGATTAAAGAAACTTTTCTTGAGAGTCGTTTGAGCAACAAACAAAATAGTAACATGCTTTGAGCAGAAAGTGGGACAAGAGATAAAAAGTAACTTGCTGAGACCGTTAACCACCTAACCTAAACCTTTTATTTATTTATTGAAATTGCGGTAACATTTAAGGCTACAGCCACAACAAGCACGTTACTTCAGAAGCAGCTGATGTACTATAACACAAGTTACCGAGCTAGAATACGAGCTGACAGGCAAAACTCAAACGCTGGGCCATGGGGTCCCTCCCGGCCGCCCCCCGCGGCGCTACGGCCCCCCGCTCACCTGCGCCGCCCGCCGGCAGAAGTAGGCGAGCTGCTCGTAGGGCAGCGGGAGCTGGTGCCGCTGGGACCGGACGTGCTTGAGGAGC
>NW_009647419.1:3301790-3324088 GCF_000708025.1 Charadrius vociferus | reverse complement strand
ACTGGTCGCGGGTCGGGCTGGAGGCACTTTCTGGAGACTGGGCCGAGGGTCCCCGCCGGTGTTGGTGCGGGGTCGCGCCGGGGTTTGGGGGGGAAGCTGTCGGGCGGCCCTGCAGCCCCGGCCCCGGGAGTGGTGCGCCCACCGGCCCCGGCGTCTGCTCCGGGGTTTGATGTGGCAGTGTGCAGTGCTTGTGCCCCTAGTCCTAGCGAGGTCCCTGTGCCATCCACCAAACCCTGTCCCTTGGTAGTATCTCAATGCCTGGTGTCTGTCTGCGGGTGCTTTGCCATCTGGGAACTAAATAGCTTCAGAAATAAAGCTTTGCTCAACTTGTAGTCCCGAGCATCCTGTTCGCATCTCTTCCCCGAGAGCCGATCTGGTGGGTGAAAGTCCCTTTCCAGCAGCCAAAGTCATAGACACTGCTCAGCAGGTTCTAGCGACTCCCTTCCCAGCTAATTTGGCAACTGCTTTCTTACATGGAGATGCAGACAGTACTGACAGAGTGTGAGGCACTTGCCTCTTGCAGCAGGAAAAAAATGGCATTGGTAGTAAGTGGGTGTGTTGGTTAATTCAGGCAGTTGGCACCGCACTAATAGGACTGCCGCTGTGGGGAGCGTTACATTGCCCCAGAGTCGATTGCTTGGCCCCACTCAGTGAGCTTTCTGTAAAATATAAGAGCCTGTGCTGGGAGGGAGCAATTCCTCCACAAGGCAGGGCTGTCACTCTTGGCAAGAAGGGAAAACAGCACTTTGCTACTGTTAGATCTTATCCACGGGCAGGATTGTTTCCTGCAGCCGCAGTTTAGTTTTTGTTTCTTTCAGCTGGAGGCTGGACAGTCCCCTGTGGTTTCAGCACAGCTTCCTGTCCCTGGCTACCCTGTGCAGTATGTGGCCCAGCAAGTCTAGGCTTGTTGCTTTTTCAGTCTCAGCTGCCTTGAAAGAAACCCACCCCCTTATTTAGATGACACCTCAGTATGTGAATGTGTTTTTCTTAGAGCTGGAAAGCTGGTAGATGGTAAGAGAGGAAAACTTCCTGCAAGTAGCCTTTTCTCACTGCATAGCTCTGCTGCCCAAGAGCTGAGCTGACAATTCAGAACTTCCTTCTGATGGCCTTTTGCCACCATAAGCACTGCTGTGGTTAGGAATTGAGCTTGAAGGCAAGGAGAGGGCTATTGCCTCTCCTGACCTGTAAATCGGTGTCCAGAGGAAAAGGAAGTGCTTAGTGTTGGCAGCGCCATTTAGTCTGCCAGAGTACTTGACTTCCTGCAGGCTCCAGCCCTTTCTCAGTGGTCCTTAGACCAAATCAGGGGGAAAGCTACTTCAATATTAGCTATATGTTCTCTTTGGAAAGCTGGAGCCTGTTGTGGTTGGAGTGAGCTTGATGAGTACATGGGCCTTTCTGTGACAACCCAGTTTGGCTGCAGCCCTTCCTGGGAGAGTTCTTCTGAGCACGTTGTGTAGTACAGGCAGTCCTAATCAGGTCTGGTTCTCCAGAACTGCCAGGCCAGTGACCAGCTTGCTGTACTGCAGAGAAGTCAGTAGCTTGCTTCCTTGTGTCTGTAGTTCTTCTCTTTTGCAGAGGGAAGAAACACAATGATGTGAAAGGAAGTCAATGAAAAACTAATAGAGTGAGAGAGAGTATCAGTGCGCAGGAGAGGAGGCAGCAACTTTTGTTCCACTCCCCTGTTTTTGTGCTCATTGGGTGAATAGAAGCTGCTGGACAGGGTGGGAGTGGGATGCTGTGGGTGGCATTTTGGGTCATGGATGGGTGAGGGAGGAGACTTTTAATCACCTGCTGGCCTGTGCCTTTTTGAAACTGGAACTCTCACTGTGACTGTTAAACTGTCCCTATTCTTACTGGCAGTAAAAACAAAATCCCCCCAAAACAGTATTACCCACTGTGTCCCTTTCTAGCTTTGTCCTCTGGTTTTCATGATGTGGGATGCAAAAAGCAGAAACAAACCTAAAGTAAGTTCCAGTTGAATGTAGGAATGAATGGCAGAAGAGTCTGTGACCGAACAAAGTATGTTTCTGCCAATTTCCCCCTCTGAAATTATCAGCATGAGCTGCAGAGTATCTGGGCAACTGATGCCTATAGAAGTCCCTGCTGGCACAGCATCTAACCTTTCTGTCTTGTTTCATTCTCTGACCAGGCAGAAGATGGAAACATCGAGTACAAGGTGAGCCTTTTGAGGTTGCAGAAGGTCTTCCTCCCAGAGGGTTATTTTGCAGCGAGTAAGTTCACCAAAGACAGCACATGGGGAACATGTCCAAGGAAGGGACAGAAAAGTAGACGCTGTACTAAGGATCTGTCAGTCATCTTCTGTGTCTCTGTGCTGAACTGGAAGAGTTTGATCTCTGTACTCAATTTTAGGAATCTGTTTTAGGAGATGAGACCCACTGTGTTTTTCCTGAGATCTTCCTTTTGAGGGAGATAATAATTTGTCACTTTCTTGTGGCTGTTCTGCCATTTGCACTTACTTGGCTGCCGTGTCACAGATAGGTCCCACAGTGCTGTCTTTACGCCCACAGCAGGGAGGCTACAGATCCCTTTGGCAAGATGCAGGAAGTTCTTCTACCATACGTATGCATTTTTGTGAAATCCTTTCTCACCTGTCCTGTGGCTTCTGTGCAGACACTAACATGGGCTGTGTTTTCTAGAGGTGGGTCAGAGTTGGGGGCGTTGCTTCATGGTGTTGGGTTAGGGAGTTGCTAGCTTGGGCAGTGGGATTCCCTCTGCATCCAGGCTGCGACTGTAACTACCCCCTCCATTAAACAGCTAAAGCTAGTGAATCCCTCGCAATATCGCTTTGAGCACCTGGTGACACAGATGAAGTGGCGACTACAGGAAGGCCGTGGTGAGGCTGTCTATCAGATTGGCGTGGAGGACAATGGGCTGCTGGTGGGCCTTTCGGAGGAGGAGATGCGTGCTTCACTCAAGACACTGCGCCGTATGGCAGAGAAGTATGCGTTCCCTTTCATCTGCAGGACCCACAGGCATGAACAGCCTCCAGTAGAGAGGCTTGGCCCCAGGAGTCCCCTGAGGAGCTGGTGGCTCCATTCTACAAAGCCCTTGTATGACTGAAATTCCCTCATCATGAGGCTCTGAAAATACAAAGGCTTTTGGCTGGAAGCTTGAGGTTCCTTTCTTTCTGTTCCCAGCTTTCATCCCATCCACTTTGCTAGCTGTGATTCTAGAGGTGCAAGAGCTGCTGAGTACAAGTGTGTGTCTCACTCCTTCCTTTCATGTTTGTTGCAGGGTTGGGGCTGACATTACAGTACTGCGGGAGAGGGAGGTCGATTACGACAGTGACGTTCCAAGGAAGATAACGGAGGTGCTTGTCCGAAAGGTGCCTGACAACCAGCAGGTAGGGACCTGCGACTTGGCTGTCCTCTCCCGCTGGAGACTTAGAGGCTTCATAGAAGCAGCTTCCTTGTGGGATGGGAGCGCAAACCCTTAGAGGCACTTTGTCATGGGTTGGCCCATAACAGATAAAGAGCTGCCAGAAGGAGGCTTGACGATAACGCTTTTCATCTGCAAGATTGTGGTTGAGGCAGATACCAGTAGGGGAGATTGCCTGGATCAGAGGTGAGAAATCATTTCACTTCTATAGCAACAGTTCGGATGCAGGCCAGTGTGCAAAGAAGGAAGGATTTAGAGGTCCTGCTGCAGCAAATGTCCTTTTTTGTAATATCAAAGCCTGATGTGTCACATCACAACTCTAGAGAGTGTATCACAACTCCTGGGCAACGGTTTGCTGGGAGCAAGAGCAGAATCTGAGCGAGATTACACTGCACAGTGTCCATTGTGGAGGGAAGCTCTCTGAGGCACTTCTCCACTGCCATGTAGTGTTCACGCACACCCAGCACAGCAGTGCTTGAGTTTCATGATTTCTCTGTTCTTCTTCCTGTAGTTCTTAGACCTGCGAGTAGCTGTGCTGGGGAATGTGGACTCAGGGAAGTCAACCCTGTTGGGTGTCCTAACACAAGGAGAGCTAGACAACGGGCGGGGCAGAGCACGCCTCAACCTCTTCCGGCATCTCCATGAAATACAGTCAGGAAGAACGTCGAGCATCAGCTTTGAGATCCTCGGCTTCAACAGCAAAGGAGAGGTGAGAGAGTGGGCTGCTGAACTCAGAAAGCTGTAGGAACATAGGACTACCGTCCTGTTACAAATGTGAGCAGGCACAGTTCTGTGTCCCTTTAGCTGAACCTGAGTGCTACCTGTCCATTTTCAACAGACATTGTTTCTTGCACCTATGGTGAATGATCGCACTAATTCTGAGGTCAAAGTGGATAGATAAGAGCTGGGTTTTCCTCACTTGCCTGCTGGGGGTCCTTCTCTTAGTGATTCCTTATGTTCTTCAGGTGGTAAATTACAGTGACTCCCGAACAGCAGAAGAGATCTGTGAGAGTTCTTCCAAAATGATCACTTTCATTGACCTGGCTGGCCACCACAAGTATCTGAAAACAACCATCTTTGGCCTCACCAGCTACTGCCCGGACTTTGCTATGCTGGTGGTTAGTGCCAACACTGGCATTGGTGAGTGTTGCCCTGCCTGCACGGACTGACAGCAATGTGTGAAGAGAAATGAAGAATGGGGGGGAGTGGGTCCTTTTTAGCTGGGAAAGGTTGTCAGAAAAAAATATTAGTCTGGAAGCCTCTATTGATTTCTTATAAGCTGGTGCCTATGAGAGCCTGGGAGGGGAGCAGAGCTGGGATCCTCTTACCAGCTGTAGACCGCATTAAACTGTACCCCAGACAGAGACTCTTTGTTTGGAATTTGAGTCTGTGTTTGTCAGAAAAAAAAAAAACAAAACCACAAAAACTTTGACATGTTTTGAATCCTGAAGCCTTGTAAAAGGGCAGCTGGAGTTCTCCCACATCTTTCCTTAACATTTTTGTGACTGTTTTCTGGCAAACTCTAGCCCAAGAATGAAAACTACTGCATCTTTCTGAAGCAAACAGATCAGTCACAAAAATTCTTGGTGTTTTTATTTTTTCTGGACTGATGTTTGGTTTTGTTTAAAATAATAATTTTGCTTTTTCAGTGCCTGATGAACTAAGCAGTTAGGGTGAAATCTCTAGAGTGGGCCTGTGGGAGAGTCAGGAGACACAGCTGTCCCATAAACAAGCAACAGTGGTGACTGCTACTGCACCTACACTCTCCCTTGTCTCCTGCAGCAGGCACAACGCGAGAGCACTTGGGCTTGGCCATGGCCCTCAAGGTCCCCTTCTTCATTGTCATCAGCAAAGTTGACTTGTGTTCAAAAGCGACGGTGGAACGGACAGTGAAGCAGCTGGAGCGAATCCTGAAGCAGCCAGGCTGCAACAAGCTTCCCCTGCTTGTGAACTCAGATGACGATGCTGTTACGGCAGCACAGCAGTTTGCACAGTCTCCCAAGTAAGGGGCAATTTCTTTCTTCTGCTGGGAGCAGGCAATTCAGACTGGGCCACTGTGCAGAGCTGGGGAAGGGTGACCGCGCGGGAGGTGACCACATCATGAACATCTTGGCTCCTCATCAAGTTTCCTATCTTTGCATTCTCCAAGAAGGCATTTTCCCCTCCCAGACCTTTTTCTGGGTTCTGGGAGCAGAAGGTGCCCGAGGCTGCACTGGAATTACTTTTCCATGACTGAAACATGGGTTGGCAGGGGATTAGTGCCTCAACCAACCATTGATGCAGAGGTTACTGCAGAGTTGTACCTAGCCCGTGTGGCCTCCTGCTCTGGCCATTTATTGCTGTAGTCTCTGTCTTCTTGCTGGACTCAGTAGATTCAGAATCGCAGTCGCCTTCCGCAGCTGTGCTCTTGCCTTCTGCTTATTCCTGTCTGTTTGTGTCTGACAGCATCACCCCAATCTTCACACTGTCCAGCGTTTCTGGGGAGAACCTGGACCTCTTAAAAGTCTTCCTCAACATCCTCCCTCCACTGACCAACAGTAAAGAGCAGGAAGAACTAATGCAGCAACTCACAGAGTTTCAGGTGTGTAAGGGTAGTTTGTTTCCAGTTCTGGTACTGCACTCATTGCTGTGACATGTAACAAACATCTGAGGGCTCTGGACACTGTGTGGAGAGAAGTGGTGAACTCCTGGACTCTCAGGAGACATTAGAGTAAAGAAAGGACTTGCTCCTCAAAAAAAGCCTGTCAGGCTGGGCTCTGCCCTAACCAAGGCATGCCCAGCTTAGAGGTAAGATTGTTTCTGTGGTTGCCACTTAGAAGGCAGAGGGGAAGGTAGTGGGAGCTGATGAGCAGCAGAAAGCTCACCTCCCTCCACACAAGGGGCGGACACCTTGTTCTCATTCTGGAGTGCTGTGTCTGAGCAGTTTGTTCTTGTTGCCTTGCTGCAGGTCGATGAAATTTATACTGTGCCAGAAGTGGGGACTGTTGTGGGAGGAACTCTGTCAAGGTAAGTGAGGCCAGGCAGACGAGTGGGTGTGAACGGTTGCTGGAGTTCCCACGAGGTTAGAGTCACCCACTGCAGGTGGAAGCAGCGTGAGGCTCAGTCCTGACTGCTATCAGATGACTGAGCCAAGCGAGGGTAAAGCTCTACAGCATACGGGAAGGTGTCATGAGCAGACATGTGGTGGCCATCAGAGAGTCTGCTCTAAAGTTGCTGGATTAGGAATGTGACCTGTAGCGTGCTGAAGGAATGCATGCTGGCACCCAGAGTTGATAGAGGTTAGCTGTGATCCCAACACATGTGTTGCACAAGATCTCAGGCAGGGGGAGGAAATGTAGAGGGCAAGTCCTCCCATCCCAGCAGAGCTTAATTGCATGTTGCCCTGTGAGAAGGCAGCTGTCCCTCAGTGTTTGGGACTGATCAGAGCAGTTTGGCTACCAGCACATCCACACAGGACAGGCGTCAACTGCAGTCTGTCCAGCAGAAACAATGCGGTGTGGCAGAGCACTAGGGACGGAATGGCCCCCATCTGAGGGATATTCGTTATTCTTAGGAGTGATAGTATGGCTTTTGCTCCTAATGTAGGAAATCCCTGTTCCCACCAGCTTTGCATCCCTGTTAGCTGATCCTGAGTAAGAGTCCAAGGACACTCACCTCCTTGGCCCTGGGGAGTTCGTGCAGGTTGATCTTGGAGGGTGAAATTTATTCCTTGTCTCCTGATGAACTCTGTCCTGCTCTTCTGCCACGGGCAGTGGGATCTGCCGAGAAGGGGAGAACCTGGTGGTTGGTCCCACCGATGACGGGAAGTTCCTCCGGCTGAAAGTGTGCAGTATCCAACGCAACCGCTCTGCCTGCCGCGTGCTGCGAGCTGGGCAGGCAGCCACGCTGGCCCTTGGACCCTTTGACCGCTCCCTGCTGCGGAAGGTGAGTCCCGCTGTTGCCAGGTTGCTCACTGGTTCAATAAGCAGGACTAGAGGCTTCTCTGGAGATCCCCCATTGGTAGGGTGGGAATGAAGTTGAGGAAAGGAAACTTGCTGGAAGGGGAGGAAGTAGTCAGGCTACAAAGTAGGATGAGTACAAGGCTGAGAATGGGATGCAAGACCAGGTCACAGAGTGGAGATGTGTTTGTGGTCTTGGGGGCTGTTCAGAAGCATGGGACTGTCCCTAACTGGTCTGAGCTTTGGGTTGTTGTGCAGGGCATGGTCATGGTGAGCCCAGAAATGAACCCCACCATCTGCTCAGTGTTTGAAGCTGAGATCGTGCTGTTGTTCCATGCCACGACTTTCCGGAAGGGATTTCAAGTGACGGTACACGTGGGGAATGTGCGACAGACTGCTATCGTAGAGAAGATCCACGGAAAGGTAGGCATGGGAGGAAAGAGGAGGAAGATGGACCTCACTGTAGGGTTTGTTTGGATTCCACCACGCCCTCTATTAAAGCTAGGGGCTGCGGCTACTTGTATCTTGAGTAGCTGTGTCCCTTTCTAAGAGGACACTCCACCCCTTTATCCTGCCCATTTAGTTGCTTTTCCTCCAAACATGTTAAAGAATTCCCTCCTCACAAACAAGCAGCATGATGGACTACAGCAAGACTGTGCAGGATGGCGAACTCTCCATTATCCAGAGCTTGTGTCTTCCTGTTTCCCCTTATGCATACAATGAAGGGCTCAAGCCATGCAGTCTGAGGGAGGCATTCTGCTCATTTACCTCATCTTCTTAGCATCCACATGCACCTCTTCTGTACACGTTGGTATGGTAGATGTATCTAAGCTCTCCCCTTTTTCTTTTCAGGACAAGCTGCGGACAGGAGAGAAGGCAGTCGTCCGTTTCAGGTTCATCAAGCATCCTGAATACTTGAAGATCGGAGCCAAGCTGCTTTTCCGTGAAGGAGTCACCAAAGGCATTGGGCATGTCACTGACCTCCAAGCCATCACCACCAAAGAAAACGGCTTGGAGGAGTCCCTGGGGCCTGGACAGCTGAGCTTCTGACTACCACTAGGTCAGAGAGATCTCCAGTCACCAACAGCCGGGGAGAAGGATGGAAGCTCGCATGGCTCTCTGGGTGATACCTGGAGCTGCTGCTGCCCCATTCTGGTGTGGGTGTCCCTCCTCCGCACTGTGAGATGGAGCCTGGGAGAGTTTCTCGCATTCAGTGCCGTACATGGGGCAAGTTAAGCGTGTTCTCCACATTGCCTGCAGCTTTTGTTACCCTGCCCTCCTTCAGAATAGATCAGAGGCACCTGCAGACCTGGGCAGGCAAGTTCTGGCTTTGTTTACTGTTTGAAAATTACTGGTTGGGAGGAGCAGAACCCTTGAAGACTAGCAGTGAAGGGATGTTTTTCCATCTCTGACACAAGATCTGGTCCCATTTCTGCTCTCTGAGCACTGGGTTGATAACAATCCTCTCTTGAGTCATCCTGCAGCACATCCTTCCGGGCAGGGGATGCGAGAGGCCCTGCTACCCACAGCAGGGGCTTGGTTGAACCTCTCAGAATGCATCCGGGACACTTTTTAACCATTTTAATCTTGGTTGGCTTTAATCTGCTACGTGTCCATTTGTGTGTTAGTTTTGCATTACTCCAATCTGAGTGTCTTACTGTTGGACAAATGTCCTGTTCCCCACTCACGTGTACACACTCCTTTCAGCATCCCGCTTTCTGACTCCCGGGAAGCTGTGGCTGCTCCGAGTGGCACAGCCTCCTGAGGTAATGGCATGAAGGCAGAGTTTGCACTTCCATCTGTTCCTTGCAACAGCTGGGCAGGAGGCCGTTCTGCGGAGCGGAGTGGGACCTGGGCCTGTGCTGGCATGTGCAGGTTGTTTCCATGGATGTTTGGCTGCAGATGTCACCTGCGTGTCGGCAGCAGTGGTTTGCAGTTGGGCTCCCTGGTGTGGCTGTCCCAGGGCCCAGCCCAGCTTGCTCCTCACATGTTTGCCTTGTGTGTGAGGAGGACAGTCTGTGTTACTAACACAGAACCAGGTGACTTCTGTTGTTTAGATGTGATTTGACAGTGGCGTGATTTTAATTTCTGTTCCTCCTGGAGGAAGAATTCTTTTCTTTCCCTTGCCACTGGGGTTTGTTGTCAGAGGAAAGCTGGTGTTGCCAGCAAGGACTCTGTGCACAGTGTGGAGCACGTTTGTCTCCCACTCACTGTCGTGCAGCTCCCGTGTGTGACCGTCACGCCAGGTCACTTGTAGCCTGGAGGGTGCAGCAGGGGCTGTATAGCTGTACATAGGCTTTTGGGTTTATTGTTGACTGTTAGGCCAAATGTGTCGGTTGTGAGCAACAGGCCTTCAGCCAGCCCCGTTGCATGGCATGGTGGCCTGACAGGCTTGACTGAAGAGAAGGGCAAGGGCCTGTGATAGCACTTGGATGCCCAAACAGCCCTTCTACCATCCTGAGAACAAGTTCTGCTTCTGGGCTGCTGGCACAGGCAGTGCCTGCAGGGCTGAGCAGTGGGTGTCGCAGAGTGGCACTCTTCGCTGGGCTGGGCTCTAGCAGGTGGGGAGGTGGTAGCTGCACCCTGCGAAGAGGATGCTGAGGTGTGGGGAAGCCGGTGAAATGGTGGTATCAATGAAGGGATTCAGCGGCAGCTCAGTAGTGACAGGAGTGACCTGTCCCTTGTGGGGAGCACTGTCCTAGCTGAAAATCTGCTTCTTCCCCATCAGCCCAGCAGTGAGAAAGCAGCTGCTGGCTAAGGGTCACTGCTCGAGCAGGATCCTTCTTTCTTCCCGTCCTGGCAGTGGTCTGGGTGTTACGCTGACATGGTCTTTCACCCATGCCTGCAAGAAGGACAGACCCAGCTGCCAGCAGGCTCTTCCCTTTGGTGCTAGTGGGTCACAAAGAAAGCTGCCTCGGGGGTGGGTGGGGGGACTCCAGCTGTTTGCAGCAGCCCTGGTGTTTTCTGCCCCAAAATGGGCAGGGGGTGCTGTGACCTTCTCTGATATAACTGATGGCTGGTCTCACCTCATCCCTGCCATCTGTGGCATGACTGTTCTTGGTGCCATGCTCTTCATAATTGCTGTTTTGTTGTCTTGAATTTTTCTAATGCTGGAGTTTGTCCCTGTTCCCCAAGCATCTATATATAAATGTACAGAATAAAGATGTTTTATTGAGCTTGCTGGTTGAGTTGTACAATGAGCGAGGGTGGAGCTGGGCTCTTGCCCTGCTGCCCTTGGAGCTGGGTCACGGTTGCAGATGGCTGCCCTTCACCCCTTCCTGAGCTTCCTGCATTCAGCCCTATAAATACCATCCAGTGGCGTGGAAAGAATGCACGCGCGCTGCTGTTTACAACCACGCTCTCCCAGCTTATCTGAGCAAGCCTGAGTGTGCAGCCTGGGGTGACAGGCAGCCACGTCACCCTGAGCACAGCACTTTGGGCTGTTGTGGGTGGAACAGGCTGCGGTGAGTGCTTCCTCGCAGCCACAAATTCCCCCCAAGTCTAATTAAAGGGATGCTTTCTAGGGCACACATCTAACCGGTGGTTTGTTTTTAAAATAGCTTCGACCTTATCAAAGGATTTGTGACTGCCTTCTCTCCATGAGAACAGGTTGTTCCCTTGGGACAGGCAGACGCAGAAAGGCTTCCCTGTGGAAGTGACTTGTGTCACTGAAGGGATTTGCCTGTTCTCAACTTGTTTTTATGTCAGGTAGTGGCATCTGCAGAGTCCGGTCCTGCCAGACACCTAGGAAATGAGACGTGCCGCTGTCACAGGAGCGTGAGGCAACCCTGCCAGACTGGTTGCTATTTCTCTTTACGTGAGGACTTTGGGGAAACTTGTCACTTTGCAACGTGAGGACTGTCATTAATGGGAGTGACTCCATAATTCCTTCCTCTGCTGATTACCAGCAGAGCTGCACGCACCAGAATGAGCTGCTTGTGCTTCCTGAAATCTCGCAACTGTGTTGTCAAGTTTTAGACGCCCCCTCCACTGACAGCAGTGTAGCAGCTTTCCAGTGCAGGCCGTCTGCAGGAGGGAGAGCAGCTCAACAGCTACAAGTAGCATGGTGCAGTTCAGAAAAGAAAGGGACTCCTCTGCTGATTACCAGCAGAGCTGCACGCACCAGAATGAGCTGCTTGTGCTTCCTGAAATCTCGCAACTGTGTTGTCAAGTTTTAGACGCCCCCTCCACTGACAGCAGTGTAGCAGCTTTCCAGCGCAGGCCGTCTGCAGGAGGGAGAACAGCTCAACAGCTACAAGTAGGATGGTGCAGTTCAGAAAAGAAAGGGAAACAGCACATGCAAATACAGCTGCACTGTGCGTCATTATCTACTGCTCGGGGAGGGGAACCCTGCAGCTGATGAAACTCTCTGCAAAGTGTTTCCAAACCCCACCCAGTGCTGCCTTGACGTGGCATGTTCCTTCCCCCTGCCCTAAGAGCTGGGTTCAAATTCTTGGCAGCAACGCTTCTGGAAGAGGCTGGCGGGCTCCAGGCAGCTAGCAATAGAGCACAGAGCTGAGCCCTGCTGGGCTGCTGAGGACAAGCACATCTCTTGCCCTGGAGCTGGTCTCACCCTCTCTCAGTGCCTGCTTGTTCCTTCCATGATATTCTGCTTTGTTGGCTCTGTTGTAATTTGTGGAGCACTGGGGCTGTCACTCTGGTGTGAACTGTGGCCGAGAGAGCTGAACAAGTCATTTGGCAGAGTATGATCAAAACAGGTACCTGTCATAAAGTTGCATGTAGTATCACCCAGTCTCTGGGACAAAGGAAAAATGTGGTTATACGCTCTTTCATGTGATAGAGGAAAGCTTTCACAGAGGGCTGTGTGACTGTGACATGATTCCCCTTCCTTCCACGAGGACTCTAGCAGTAGGCTGTTTATGTGTCAATAGCAATTATCAGGAACTGGTGCTGAGATTTCAAAAGCACACCAAAAAGTATGCTTGTGTGGCTCCACAGCTTCCTCAAATCTTATTTGACAGGAGCAGTCTTTCTTGTGTGCTCCGGAGCTGGTGATGAGTATCACACAATGGATTGCTACACAGAGGGAATTGACAAACCATCTATAAGAAAAATATTGATGAGGAGGGAATAAAAATCAGTGTCTTCCAGGTGGAGAGGGGAGAAGGAACGACAGGCCTAAGCTACCAAATATAGGTTATGCAGTAAGGGCAAGGCCTGCAGGGGTTTGAGCCTAGAGACTTGGCTGGGGCTTCCCTGGGATAAGTGACTGTGCTTACATTGCCTGCTTTTACAGGAGGAACGTAAAGCTGTAAGAACAGAATTACCGAGCAGTGATGCTATGGAAATACCCATGGCAGGAAGTGTAGGGGAGAGTATGATGCAGCTTCTGGTAGCACTGAGCAGGCAGAGGCAAGCTAGCTGTCACCAGCTAAGCTGGGTACACCCAGCGTCACACACAATTCACAAGTTCCAGTTCTTGGGTAGAGATAATTTATTAGACTTCTCTGCATTAAAACCTGACAGGCAGTATAAAAACTTTTAACCGCATTTAAAAACACTGATGCTTTCTTTAAAAACACTGATGCTTTAAAAACACTGATTATCTAAAAACTCCCAGCATGCCTGGGAGTTAAGGAGGTAAGCGCTTAAAGAAAAAATCTAAAGTTCTTGTCACACCTTCTCTGGGTCGTTTTGCACTAGATCCTGCTGGAGTCTTGGGCTTGTTCTTTGCCTTGGTGGGAGACCTGGAAGCTGCAGCCTTTGGGCTGGGAGCTGCTGCTGGAGCTGTGGGAGCACTGGGCTCCAGGAAGGAGTTTTGCAGCTCCAGAGCAAAGTGGTAGTCCATGTGCTCTGGGAACTCCCACACCAGGACAAGCTGGCCACACTTCTCACAGCGCTGCTGGTCCCCTGGCGACGTGGGAGGGAGCAGGGCAAGCTCAGGAGATGGTGGCAAATTCTGCTCGTTTCCCTCTGTAGCTGGCTGTAAGTTCAGAGTGGTCCTGGAGCTGGGTGGAGTTGAGGGTGTTTGCATAGCACCAGACAGTGACTTCTCACCGGGAAGCCTCTTGTAAGGAGAATTAGGACTCCCATCCCTGGGACTCTGCTTCACAGGGGACTCCAGGTCACACTGCACAGAAGCAAGTCCAACACCATTCCTCTCTTGGTGCTCTGGGGAGCTGGGCACAGGTGACTGTGCAGCAGTATCAGTGGGCAGGCTGGCTGCTGCCACCATCTGTGACTGCTGCCTTCCTGCCGCCTTTTGGAAGAACGACTCAATAGCATTAGCTGGCTTCTGCCTAAGCTCTTTGCTTGGGCTCCTGAAGAACTTGACTTTAGGCCTCTTAGAAGACGTGGCGTTTTGGCTGCCAGTGGCAGTGCCATCAGGCTGGGTATCACTCGTCAGGAAGGTGGCAATGCCTGCAGAGAGATGTGTGGCAGGCTCTGAGAACTTGCTTGCTGAGAGAAGCACCGATATGAGCGGCGGAGACCTGCAAAGACCAACAACAGTTCGGACACCAGCCTGGGAAGCAAGAAGTCTTTTGAGGTAGGACTTTAAGCAACATAAAATGTTCACAGGTAGAGGACAGGGGAACCACAGTCCAAGTATCTGGCAAGGCGTGGAAGAGACATTTCCTCTTAAAAAATGTTTATATTGCTACAGCCAGAACAGAGTCTCACAGACACAGCAGGCTGTGCTGGGCAAAGCAGAAAGCCTCTTTCCAAAATGTTTCCCCAAGGAAAGGGCACTGGAGCAGGGGCAGCAGGCTGCCAGCCTAGACTTTCAGTCCACCGCAGGCCAGAGCTGCTGCGAGACTCCCAGTCAGGGTGAGAGGGCCTTCAGGGAGCAGCAGCCTCCTTGGAGCCTAACAGATAGGACCATCTTGCCTTAGCTGTGCCGCAGCCTTCACTGCGGAACAGGAGGAAGTAACAATGAATATTACCTTAGTTTTCCTTCCTGCCCCAACAGCCCCCTCCCAAAAAGCACCTTTGACCTTAGGGGAAGAGAGCAAGGCCTAGCTAACTTCGCCAGCCCAGCAGTGCAAGGACTGCCTCGCTCCAGCTGGACACCCCTGTGCCAGTAGCAGTCATCAGCTCCAAGTACAGAAGTCAGAAGTGTCTGGCCAGATGTGGGACTAGGAAGAGGCCAGGCTCTCACCGCTGTTCTGCTGTTAACAAGTGGAGCTTGCTGTGCTCTGCTGTGCTGGGGATTGCTTTTCCTACCAGTTGGCATAACACTCTCGTTCCTTTCTGTCAGGTCCCTGGCTCACCCTGCTCCTGCTGCAGAACAAC
The DNA here is from genome assembly GCF_000708025.1 of Charadrius vociferus. NCBI lineage: Eukaryota > Metazoa > Chordata > Aves > Charadriiformes > Charadriidae > Charadrius > Charadrius vociferus. The sequence goes on along the minus strand of NW_009647419.1, from coordinate 3,309,497 downwards.
CCCTGATGGGGATGTGAACCACTTCCACACTCACCAGGCCGCCTGGTGAGCCCCAGCCATGTTGCAGTTCTGGATGAGGGCAAAGGCATCGTTGCACATCTTCTGGGCATCATAACGGGACAGAGCGCAAAAGCGCGACACCCGGGTGTCTCCCTGCATGCGGATGACCACCATCAGCTGCTTGGCCACTCGGTGGTTCTGCAGAGAGAAGACGTAGTTGAGTTTCAAGCGACACCTGCAGGAAAGAGCAGGAAAGGCCGAGGAGAGTGTCACAGCCCAGAACCCTGTGCTATCACCTCCTGATGATGCTGTGTGACAGATGGCAGCTTGTCCTGCCTGACCTAATCTCCAAGAAACGAGATACAGGACAGCGAGTACTTGTACAGCTGTGCCACACAGGATGTGCAGCAGTTAGTCCTTGCTTTCCTTCAGAGGCAGCTGTGCACCTTTTCTTGCCCCCCCGCAGCGATGAAGCTAGCAGATTAATCTCACCCTGGTCTGCAGTCTACCTTCCGGATTTGAGTGTATCGCTTCCTCTCACAGCCCACAGCGCAGGCAGAGCTGCATCAGCAAAGGGCTTGCAAGGGAGCAGCAGTGCGACAGGATGAAGGCGCAGTGGCTTTCCTTAGTCCTGCAGTGTTTTGGGGCAAAACCATCCTTCCCTGGCTGGGCTCCTGCACAACTCTGCTCAGGGCACCTCAGCGCACAGGCACGCATCTGAGGGCGCGCAGAGTTCTTCCCCCCGACACACACCACCCTCAGCATCCTGCAAACAGCTCACGGTGCAAACGCGCTGCATGGCTTCCCGAAGGCCAGCGAGGAGAATGCTGTTCCCACGCCTGCCCTCCTTACCTGGCTCCTGTCCTTGGTCAGTCTAGATTCCAGCTCCAAAGCCAGCTGCAGGAGCCAGTGTTGCACCTGGACAAAACAGTGATAACAGACAGGTTTGGCCTCTGCTCACAGCACTGCCACCGGGCCAGAGGAACGCTCTGCACACCGGGGAATGCTGGAGGGGGATCAGACTGGAATGGACACAGACTATCATGAGGCCCCATATCTGGAGTACTCCTGCAGAAATCAGCCCAGGTCAGGATGCAGTACTGGAGGCAAGGCATTGTAGATACCATTCGAGTCCTGCAGCATTACTGCTAGACTTTACCAAGTAATCTGGGTCCCTTGCCCTGGATCTCTCTTTGCTTCTCCCTACAGCTCTGTGGGAAGCTCTCCCCAGCTAACAGGTAAGGTGCATCCTCCCTCTTTCTTTGGGCTAGTTACCTTCTTTCTAGCAACCAAGCCCTCAAAGCTTGGCACTGTGAACACCATTTGAACAGTACAGGCCCATAGTTTTGCTCCTGGAAATTACAAGGTCGGACCTCTTTGTGCAGTTCAATGCATTTCTGTCAAATGGGGATTTCCCTAATTTCTGGGGCCCAAATCAACTCCTCCCACTCAGCCCCTAGGAGTTTCAGGGGCACCAGGACACAGAAAAGCAGCAGTTTTGCAAGCTAGTCTCAGCTTTTAGCATTCTCATCTTCTTCAGTGCAAAGGTCAAGCCTTTTGCTAGACGTAGGCTTCTCCCACCTCCTTCTGCGTCGCCAGGGCTGTCTTGCCAGGGAAGTTCTTGCTGCAGCCAATGGACTGGGGCAGGTACCGGTTTTTGACGGGTTCCTCTTCAATTCCTCTGCACAAGTCATAGAGCCAGGACCTGAAAGTCACAGAGGACGGAGGAGGTGAAGGCAGCCACAGACAGGCAGGCATCACTGGGCAGCAAGTCAGCCTTCTGCTGAGCCGTGCTTTCAGCTCTGTGCAAGCCGTGACTCTGCCTCTCATCCCCAGCTCTGCAGTTGCAGCCACAGCTGAACAGGCAGGCTTCCTTCAGGCCACAACTGCCTGTCAGTGCAACTCCTCCGCCTCTTCTCCTGAAGTGGCAAGAGTTCACCAGTCCGCAGGGCACCCCAACAGCTGCTTGAGGCCCAGAAGTGGTGTTTCAGGCTTCAGTCTAGCCCTGTAATTTCCTCTATAATGAGACTGCCAAGCCTGCCTGCTTCCCAGCCTGCAGGGAGCCCTTCCACAGCTTGGCCCAACCTTAGACACTGTAGAAGAAGGCAGAGGAGCTGGCTGACAAGCAAAACATTATCCTGTGGATGGTGCTTGGGAGCAGGCAAGACTGAAAACCTGTTTGCGGGCCTGCCAGACCAATGCTTCTCAAAGATGTCATTGAAGTTTTACCTTCCAACCTTCCTAATCACAGCAGAAAAACCTGTGACCAAAAGGAAGTCTCAGTTCCTGCCAAGAGCGAAGTTGCGGTGCGTAGTTTATCATTACCCAGTTTTGTCTCCAAAGTGAGTCTGGAGCTCTGTCTCACTGTACTGTGTCAGCTCCCCAATGTACTCTACTCCCAGGGTGTCTGTGATAGCGGTGCCAAGCTTGCCTCCCAGGTTACGGCTACGGCAGAGAACAACAACAAACAAAACCAAAAAAACAAGAAAACACAAATGAAACATCATGTGGAGACTACACCAAGTCTTCTTGTAGCAGCTGTCCCTAGATCGGCACAGCTAGAAGCAGTCAGGGACTCACAGGACAAAAGGGAACACTTGGTACATAACAGCTATTCTGCTCTCAGTAGAAGTACACATAGGACTTAAAGTGGGAATTGTTCCTTGGCTCACCCAGTTGCGGTGCTTCTCCCAAACCATGCTGTGAAGAATGCCTTACATGCTCTCTGCTTCCTCCTACACAGACAGGACCTTTCCCAACACATCCCCCTCTCCGCTGCTAGTGAGACACTGAAGGCAGTGAGCAGCAGTGCAGGTCTAGAGAGCAGGACCAGGGATGCACTCCTCTGGAGCAGCAGTGCTGGTAACTTTTCCCCGTGCCAGGAAAAGTACTAGTGCACAGTGTGGATGCTCAAAACCACATCTGCTCTCTGAGAGCACAGCTCTGTCACTCCCACTGGGGGACAGCTATAGCCTCCTTGCCCACAGTTGCTCCTGGCTTACACCTATGCACCCCACCAGTCATCTTGAGCACAGCTCTATCCAGGGAAAGGCTGCCCACAGGATGTTAGTGAGCTCTCTGAGTGTGGTCCCTTCACCAGCAGGGCTGCAGCTCCCAAGCATGCTCCTCCTGAATCGTTACTCACAGCTGTGAGGGATTAATGGCAGGACTTCCTCTCCATTTCTTACAAGCATTGACGAGCAGTTACTGTGGAGGTGAAAGCCTTTGCTGGCTGCTATCAATTAGCATCAAATTGTTCTCTGTTGAGGTGGGCAGGAACAGTTTCCTACCCCCAAGTCACTTTGGTTCTGCTCACACAAGCAAGGATGGCAAACCAGCAGGAGCAAGTACCACAACAATGAAGACAAACAGGGCTGTCTTCCTGATAAAAGCCTGGCTTGTGAAAGCACCGCACCAGCATTTTGAATACATGCTCTTGCCACAGAGCAGCTCAGCCTGAGCCCCGAGCTGCACAAAAGCAGGCAGCTCCCCAGTACTTACATATTGCCGACGGGCAGTTGACTGAAGAGCTGCGGGACAAATCGTGAAGATACTAGTGTCTGGCGGTTGGGCTTGTTTAACCCACAGGCCAGTTTTGCCAGTGTCTGTAACACAGAAGAGGGTGGAAACCTTGTTATTACAAACTTTGCACTGACTTTATTGTGGCTACCTAACGGCTTGTGCTGTATCACCTCTAAGAGCTGCCTTTGGAATAGCTGCTAGGAAGGACATGCAGGTTGCACCATTGCTTGCTCCCAGGTAGTACCCACCTTGGGACTTGGCACACACTGGCTGGGTGCTCCGAAAGCACTGCTGCTTCCAGACTTTTAGCTCTGCAAAGGGCTGGACTCCTGCTCCAGACAGCTTAGGGGATCTGGCTCTATCACCTGTTCTGGTTGGCTTAGTTTTCCACTGGGCAAGTATGCTAGAGCTTCCAGAGCATCCCCATAATCCTCCCCATGCTATTTCTCTCACTATGTCTTGCTCCTTCATCTTCTGTGTTTGTCTTGCTTTTTCTCAATGTCACTATTTTATTCTTCTCTCTGTGAGGTCCACAGCAGCATAATGCTGCAAAAGGAAATCTGCAAAATACAGAAATGCTGGCCTGGAAGGGATGTTCTCTAGCCTAGCTGCTACACAGCTTCCCCTCCCACTCTAATCTACCACAGACCAGCCTGAAAGATGTTTAGCTGGGTGTTTGGGGTTTTTTTGAACAAGTCTAATAATTTCCTCTTTCACTGCTTTACCACACATCCTATAGCTAAGCAAAATTTCTTTCCTGCCTGTTAAGCTATGATCTTTATTGACAGCCTGTTTTACAGGCTTACATATGTTCTCTTTTCTACACAAAGTAGATCCCTTTCCTTCAACTTTTCATATCCAGTCATTTTCTAGTTAATGTCCAGTTAATGTTATTCTTGTTTCACTGGAGACTCTTCCAAGTTTACCCACGCTGTTCCTAAAGTGAAGTGCTGCAAGCTGAACCAATTACTGAGACTTCATGGGGAGAAATAATTTACTTTTTCTGACACCTTCCCTAATTTGCACATGCTGAGACAGGATTTGCCATTTCTACAAGAGCACTCAATTTTCTGACTCATCCTGCTGCTTGTCCACAATAACTCCAGGCTACTTCCTGACCTACTGTGACTTAGCCAAAAGCATGCCGGTTGTTTTTTTCCTATCAACCACTAAAACAGTCAGTGAAGAGCATAAGAACCACTACTTATGGTTAGAGTTGGAAGCGACGTTAAAGATCATCTAGTTCCAACCCCCCTGCCATGGGCAAGGACACCTTCCACTAGGTTGCTCTGATCATCTTTGTGGCCCTCCTCTGGACTCGCTTTAACAGGTCCGTGTCCTTCTTATGTTGGGGACCCCAGAGCTGGATGCAGTACTCCAGGTGGGGTCTCACGAGAACGGCGTAGAGGGGCAGAATCACCTCCCTCAACCCGCTGGCCACGCTGCTTTTGATGCAGCCCATGATACAGTTGGCTCTCTGGGCTGTGAGCACACATTGCCGGCTCATGTTGAGCTTCTCATCAGCCAACACCCCCAATATTGGCTTTTAGTAGACCTCAGACAGATATCCCCAGGATCTCACGCTAAACATCCCAATTTGAGTGCAACTCATTGAACAAAATCATTATGGAAAACAACATATTTTCTTCAGCTAGATGCACGCCCTTCAGATAACCTCAGCCATGTTGTGTTTTGCTAGGGTGTCTTCATCAGCTTATGCGACTCAGGGTGAGCTGCATTAGAAACCTTAAAGTCAACACCTCACATTTGCAGTTTCCCCTGTATATTAGGCCACTTATGCTGTCAGAGGCGGCACATAAACGAGTTAGGCACAAGTGGTTCGTGATAAAACCATACTGTTATCCTCCGGGTGCTTCCAAATAGCTCATTCAATTATTCAGTCTCATTTATCGGCTGTGTTCCTGGTGCATTCTAACAAGTTAGCTCAGTAGGAAGAAAAGCGCCTCAGGAGAGTTTTCTTTTGAAAAACTCTGAGCTTAAAGCAGGAAACATCCACCTTGAGTTTTAGACAGCAGTGGCTGTAGCCAGGGAATAGTTTTTACTGACACAGCAACTTGGAGGAAGAATACTGGTTTGGGGCACTGAGGTGAGTCGGGTTGCTTTTCCTCTTTCTGGTCAATCAATCTTTACCCCTGCTGGCTGTGCTTTGGGTGATGCTCAGCCAGCTGCTGAGAGCAGCCACTTTGTGCATGACAGCAGTTGCAGAAACAACTGGACTTTGATGCTGCAGCTATAGAGGGTTTCTTGCTGAGTGAAATGGAGGGTGGTTTACTGAGAGCACCTAGCACTTGTTTCAGCCTTTGCAAAGGGCGCTTATCTGTACAGTTACGACTTTAAAAATGCAGGCTATGACCAAAATGAGAAAAGGATAAAGACAAAATGGATTCTTTGGATCTTAAGGGAGATACATTTCATCTAGACTGCTGCAGAAACAACTGGAACGATTACCAGCTGCACACAGGTACTAGAGCTAGTTCTGCACCAGCTCACCTTGAAACTATAGCAGACTGTGAGGCAGAAATGAGCTAGCTGAAGATCACTGGTATAGAAATTTCCAGTGGAAGGGATGTTCAACTTGCCTTTTTGCTCTGCTTAACCTAGAATAACAGAGAACATTCCTGATATCCCTAGCAACTTCTCCCAGCTTCCATTAAGTTTCTATGCCAACATTCTTTTTTTTGTTGCTTGTTTTAAAGGGAGCAAGGAAATTATGGTGCATTGTGCTATCCCTGAAGAACTGTATATCTATATAACCAAGCACAATGCAAAGATTACCAGGTCAATAGCCTACAAGTGGCCGTGCAGAACACACTACAGTGCCTCCACAGCTCACCTCTGTAGATACAAACCGTTTCTGCAAAGGCCGAAACAAGTGCTAGGTGCTCTCAGTAAACCACCCTCCATTTCACTAAGCAGGAAACCCTCTGTAGCTGCAGCATCAAAGTCCGTTTGTTTCTGCAGCTGCTGTCATGCACGAAGTGCTCTGGCGACCGCTCTCAGCAGCTGGCTGAGCAGCACCCAAAGCGCGGCCAGCAGGGGTAAACACTGATTGACCAGAAAAACAACCCATCTCGTCTCAGTGCCCTAAACCAGTATTCTTCTTCCTCCAAGTTGCTGTGTCAGTAAAAACCATTCCCTGGCTACAGCCACTGCTGTCTAAAACTCAGGGTGGACGTTTCCTGCTTTAAGCTCTCATTTTTTCCCTGAAGAAAACTCTCCTCGGGGAACTAAAAACCCTTTCTTTCCTTCTAGGGTACACCCAGAACCCAGGCAGTAAATTAATTGAGTGCTGACTGCATAGGCCACATCTCTGGGAAAGAAATTCCTCCCCTTCCCAGTTGTCTCATAATTTCCCTGAAGGTGTGCTCACACATGGCTGCATTCCTCCCTCAGCTCAGGAGACTTGGAAGATTGCATAGGAGAGTGTCTACAAGACATTCTGACTCTGCCACTCAGAAGAAATCAGGCTGATATGTTGCACACGTACCTTGTTGTGCGAAATCCCAGCTGAACACCTGAATCCGGTGGCTGCTTCTACAGCCACCCTCATTTCTTCCACAATTACTGCCCCCATGGTCAGCTGCAGGTCAGGACAATCAGGGTTGTCGAAAGACAGCGACGACAGCCACTCATGCAAGCCACGTTGCCGCAGCTCCTCTACAAAAGGGGCACAAAGGGGATCAATGTGGGCATTTCTTGTTGAGCCCAGCAAAGGGGTCAGTAGCGTCAGCGAGCCCCAGCGAACAGCCCCCCGCTTCTGTAAGTGCGTGCCAACAGCAACGATGAGAAGCGGGCACCTTAAAAGCCATTCATTGGGGAAACCACAGATCCCCCTTTAACATGTTCTTGCTTTGGGGGGGGGATAAAGCACCCCACCCTCTACCTCTGTCGACGTATGGGGTGTGTTACTGATGGAGTGGGACAGGACCAGCAGCACTGGGATCCTTTCTCGCTGCGTTGTGCAGCCTCCAAGCGAAGCCGTTAGACCTGTGCCACTGCGGTATGCAAAGCACCGGCCCAGTCGGCCGAAGCCCCGCAGGACCACCCGGGGACCGACTGGGTGGGTGGGTGCGTACCCTTCCCGCCGGGCTGGGGACCGGGCTCTTCGGGCAGCCCCTGCACGAAGGTGGTGGGCAGGAGGGCGGCGGCCAGGGGCTGCCCCCG
>NW_009647419.1:3295970-3300552 GCF_000708025.1 Charadrius vociferus | reverse complement strand
CCGCACCTGTGTTGTAATTGCCTGTGCGTGTCCCCGGCCCTTTCCCAGTTCTGCGAGGAGTTCAAGGAGAAGTGTCCCATCTGCGTGCCCTGCGGGCTGAAGCTGGCGGAGAAGACACAGACGGCCATCGTCCGGCACTTTGGCCTGCAGATCCTGGAGCATGTGGTCAAGTAAGGCAGCCCGTCCCGCCGCCCCTGCGCCGGGGAAGGGTGCAGGCCCACTGCCACCCAGACACTGGAGTGGGCTTTGCTCCCGTTCCAGTGCCTCCTGCTTCAGGGAGGCACTTACAGGATGCAGAGAGTCTCTTCTGTAGCAAAGGACGGTTACTGCCCTGCTCTCTTTCTTTCCTCTTCCGTAAGAGAAGGAGAGGAGAAGATGGCTTTCAGGCAGTTTGGGAAGGTTAATTCACCGAGCTCTAAGACACAGTTACATCACAAGGTGTAAATAAGCACACAGAGTTATCAGTAAGTCTTTGCAGCGTTCTCTGTCATTAGGCTCAGGCTAACAAAGAGGCTTTGTATTAGTTCTTCTGAGATTCCTCTCTGCCGCCTCTACAGACCTGATGCTTTGTGCTTTTGCTGCTGCTTCTCATGTCTGTTGACCTCAGTGGTGCACGCCCATTTGCCAGCAGCAGTTTTAACTCAGCCCTTTCATTAAGGGCTTGAGCACTGGCAGGGCCAGTGAGCTGTAGTGTTCCTCTAGTTTGGGTAAAGAAGTGATAGTTAGTTCGTGAATGATCAAATAGAGATCTTTATAAATATTTTGACTTGGTGTCCTTTTTGCTTCTCTCTGTTTTTAAACTCTTTCGAACAGGTTCCGCTGGAACAATATGCCTCGCCTAGAAAAAGTTTATCTAAAGAACAATGTCATGGGCCTTATATCCAGTGTAAGTACCTTCTATCCCAGACTGTTCTCTGAAACGTGATTCTCTCACTTGGGAAAAGTGAGAGCAAAAGGAAAAAAGCCTCCAGTTAATTAGCACTGAGGATTTGAATTCAATTCTGCATTTTGTTACTTTCTTGCTGTGCATCTGTGGTTGTTCCAGTGCTTTTCTCTGTCTTGTAGTTAGGTCACTAACCATGTCACTTGAAATGGCAGGAAGTTGTGAGGCTTGGAGGAGATATTTAAGGTACTTTATATTTTCTTAGAAGGAAGTTTCGTAAATATGGATGTTCTTACCCTTTGCAAGAATACTGAAGTATCTTAGTTGTGTTTTCTCTATCATGATTGCTCTTGTCACCAAGTGACCATTTGAGGAAAATCTTTTTGTTTTCCATAGTTCACTAGCTCTAGGTGCTGGGGAAGGTAGGAGTGTCATCCAAGGTAGCTGGGAAGAAGAGCTGCCCAATGTTGTGTTTTGTTGTTATTTTGTGTAGTTTAGAATGTTTGCAATTGCTGTGCTTCCCAGGTCAGAATTACAAATGTCTGACGTTTGCTGTTCTGTATAACTCTGTCCCTCTTCTGTCACAGGGAACTCAAAGTATTCTGGAGGAAGAAAGTCACATTAAGGATGTTCTGTCTCGCATTGTGGTAGAGATGATCAAGCGCGAATGGCCTCAGCACTGGCCGGACATGCTAAAGGAGCTGGATACCCTCTCCAAGCAAGGGGTATGAAACATACCTGTCTGTTCTGTTCTGCTTGCTCATGGTATGCATTTCAGTCTTCCATCATCCTGAGGAAAGCCTCAGATGGTCAAGTGAGACAGGCTGATGATGCACTTAATCTCTGCTAGTTCAAGTTATTCTAGGAGATGGTTTCAGCAGAAAGAGGGCCATCCTCCTGTCTTGTTTCCCTGAAATGTGACTTGTATCTTTATGCGTGCTTACTGTCTTTCTACATCTCTGAGGTGGATTCTAGGAATTTTAATATTTGAACTGTGCTGATGGAGTGTATTTCATTTTGGTACACCAGGAAACTCAAACAGAACTGGTGATGTTCATCCTCCTACGTTTGGCAGAGGATGTGGTGACTTTTCAAACTCTGCCTACCCAGCGGCGACGAGATATCCAGCAAACCCTCACCCAGAACATGGAGAAGATCTTCAGTTTCCTACTAACTACCCTGCAGCAGAACGTCAACAAGTACAGACGCATGGTAAGAGTCTCCTTTCCTTGGGTTCAGTGAGTGTTGGAGATGTTTAGGAATTGGGTACAATTTGCAAGTTGTTGGGGAAGCAAGTGCAGAAACTGTCTGAAATCTGTTGCTGTCGCTGTGAGGTAGGGATGTGCTGTGGCCTGGGAAGCTGGTGCTGATCAGGGAAACTTGAACACACAAGGCTGACCAGGTTAGTGTTGATAGTTTGGATTTACTAGTGTAAATGGCATGAGTGGTTGTATGCCTCATCCGTACAGGTGGAATGCTGCGCTGACACTAGGGGTCTATGGCTTAGCAAAACGAAGGTGTGGTTGTGGCAGAAACGGGTAGATTGGGGTAGTTTATGTAACACAGTGGTAAAGAGATGCTGTCCTGGGCTCACGTCTGCTCTCATGCTGTAGTGATGTCTTTGTGGTGATGCACCGAAACGCATGAGGTTTTGATGTCTCAGCATTGCATCTGGGCCTCTCTGGTCCTTTTTTTTCGAGAGCTCAGGTCAGGAAGCCCTTTTTTGTCAAGTTGTGGTGAGGAATGCTCTTCCTTTTTTTGTAAAGAGACTTCTGTCCTGAATTCTTACCTAGAGTCAGAGATGGGCAGGTTGGTCAAGGTGGACGGTGAAGGGAAGTCTCTATGCCAGTCTGTTCCTGTGAGAAGGAAGTGGATTTGAGAGTGAAGCACAATTGAGAAACCAATCTAGAAATAAGTTGCTTGGGTGTATCTTGTGTTCTATTTTTTTGGTTTCTGTGAATTAAAATCCAGAGTTACACTAAATGTGAAATTGGCAGACAATGAAAAACCCTCTCCTGCCTGACTTCTGTTCATTTTCCTGATGCACTGACAGGCTGAACAAAAGCCACCTGTAGAGCAGACAGTTCTCTGTGCAGTTCATGGTGGTGGGTGGGAGACCCCAGTGCATTTTGTAGTCTGGTTGAAATGCATTTCCAGGTAAGGTTTGAATTGCAATGCTTGAGGCTCTGAAGTGTGGCTGCTTCTGCTAACGGTGGAATCTTTCTGATTGGCAAGGTTGGAGCACCCCAGGAACAAGAAGCCCTCACCACTCCACAGGTTAGCAGAACTTTGGGATGTTTGTGCACAGGGTAAATTCTGAGGGTTGGGTGTTCAGTTACCTGTCTGCACGCTGAGACTGGGGGAGATGGAGAGTTCCCCAAGACCATAACCTGCAGTACTTATAAGTATGCAGTTCTGGTACGGTGGCTCAGCTGTTCAATGTTTGGAACACAACCAGATTAACTTAAAATCACTGCAGTGAATACATTGGTGGACAGGGTTTCCAAACTAAAACCTTGCAGCAGAAAGAAATGCTTGTCATATCTTTGCATCTGAAAAACAAACCAGACCTGAGTGTCTGGGGAGCTCGTTTGTATTAGTCAAAAAGATGGTGCGAGCAGTGCATTGCTGCTGTTAGGTGTTTGGAACTGGGAGTCAGGCTGTAAGCTCTTGCCCTGGCTCTCTCCAGCTGCCTTTCTGACCATGGACAAATCCCTTACCCTTTTCAGACATCAGTCTCAGCACGTAAAAGCCACAGCATCTTTCAGAGTCTGGCTTTTGGATGTAAGATGCTCTAAAAGGTCAAAAGTTTATTCCCTGAAAGCTTCCAGGAAGCACTGAAATTCCTTTCCTTCTTGTCCCCTGTGTCTCCCTGATGCCTGCTGACTGGACTGTCATCTTTTGGATGAGAAGAAAATTGTGGCTTAACTTGCAATTGAAAGTCCTATTGTCTTACCTGCCAGGGGGCTGTGGAGGTGGTTATGATGGCTGCAGTGATGTCCTGAACAGGAGACTTGGTCGCAGCCTCTGTCAGTAGGGAGCTGTTCTGTGAAGTTGCTTCTGGCTACGTTCTCGAGAATAAGCCTGTCCAGCAGTGGCTGGGTGGAAGTGTGTGCTGTAGCTGCTCACTTACCATCTTTTGTTTTCTTTTTCAGAAGACTGATTTGGCTCAGGAACCAAAGGTGAGTGGAGCTATGTGGGAGTTAGTGCATTAGTCCTTTTTAAGACTAAGGTCGCTTAGAATCAGGCTTCTCCTGGGCTTTGAAGCCTATTACCTGCAGTTCTCATGTACAGGTGGGTTTGTTCACTGATAATACAAATTCCTGGAGGAGAAAGAAGTGAGGCACAAGTGGAGAAATGCCCAGGCCTTAACTGACATCCTTAGTGTGGGGATTTGTACACTTCTGCTGCCACCTCACTTGAGGCAGTTCCTGATACTGTTCTTCAAGAGAGTGGATGCCTTTAGGTGGTGGGAGCTGGCGTTTCTCTCTGACCTCTCGTCTCCTCTCTGTTCACAGGCCCAGGCCAACTGCCGCGTGGGGATAGCGGCACTCAACACCTTGGCTGGCTACATTGACTGGGTGGCACTGAGCCACATCACAGCAGACAACTGCAAGCTCTTGGAGATGTTGTGTCTGCTCCTAAATGAACCTGAGCTCCAAATAGGAGCGGCAGAGTGTCTCCTGATTGCTGTCAGCA
>NW_009647419.1:3285146-3295876 GCF_000708025.1 Charadrius vociferus | reverse complement strand
CAGGAAAGTGAGTTCTTCCTCCATTGCTCCTCTGGCTCCTCTTTGGTTTCCTCCTATTCTCCTGTATAATTCTTCAGATTGAGCAATGATATCTTTGTCCTTTTATTTAAGAAACAAAATTCAAATCTGGCTGCTTATATTAATGATGTTTAGTGTGAATGTCATGCCAGCGCAATACGTACAGCAACTGTTGGAACCCTCTCCAACTTCTGTGCTTGTCTCCCCTCGCAGTTTTGAAGTTAACTTTTTTTCCCCACTTTCTACAACAGTGAAGTGGGAGATACTGTCACCAGCTGTGCCATCTGGTAGCTCAGAGCAATGACAGCAGGATCTAAACAAGTGATTTGACCCACACATTCACAAGTAGCTTAGTGTCAAAGCTGAGTATTTATCAGCTGCCTTTACATAACTAACCAGTCTGGAGGGAAGAAGAGTTAAATCTCTCAGGATTAGTTTTTCAGGTTAAAGTTCCTGTGGTGGGATTGCTTGGGGAAATTCCTTGAGATCAGGAATAGATTAGATTTTTTTGGCAGATTTTTACTGAAATAATTTGTGGACTGTAACCCTTCCCCAGGTAGAAGGACAGCTTGGGATCTCCTAATTTCACTTGCAGATGGGAGTAAATAGTCCTGTTCTAACTGAGGCATTTGGCGTATTTTACACCTAGGGTAAGCTGGAGGATCGGAAGCCTCTGATGGTCTTGTTCGGAGACGTTGCCATGCACTACATTCTCTCCGCTGCCCAGTGAGTACCATCCTGCTGCTGTAATTTCACACAAAAACTGCGTACAAATGGTTTTGTAGATGCCATTTACAAAAGCTATTGCTGATTAACTGCAGGAAGCTGGGACTGGGTTAGGAGAGAACAAAACCACCATTTCTTTTGCAAAACCTGAAAAACTGCAAGTTTTTTCAAATCCCATAATTGAAGGACAAAGTGGTATAAATGTCACAGCTTCCCCAACTTTCTGTTTTAGCCTGAAACTGATCAGGAGGGACTCTTTCAGAGAGGCAGTTTCAGTGGTTTTAGAAACCAATAAAGCAGTACTTCTTGGTAATAGCAAAGAAGATCCCACTGCAATAAAATCAAATTGCTCTGGTCTTCTTTTTATCTACAAGGTAGATAGCAGTGTGCCTGTTACCTACAGAATGAGTAACTGTGATCCTTTTTTCCCCCCTCCCCTCATTCCCAGGACAGCAGATGGAGAAGGCCTGGTGGAGAAGCACTATGTTTTCTTGAAGAGACTTTGCCAAGTTCTGTGCGCGTTGGGCAGCCAGCTGTGCGCGTTGCTGGTAAGTCTCTACTAAGACCAGATGCAACCCTGGCAAAGCTATTTTTTAGGGCTGGGAGTGAGGAAACCCTAATCAAAGGTAGGACCAGGGTTATCTCTGCACATTTGGTAGCCGCAGGGTTCTCTCAACACGTTTGGAAAAGGCAGAAATGGCTCTGCTTGCTAGTGAGAGAACTGTATCCTGCCAAGTCATAGGAATGTAAAATGGAGGGACCCTGACTGATTCCAGGCCTCTGCTGTCATCAAAAGTCATCTCTTATAACCTCTGTAAAATGCTGAAGCTCTGTTGAAAATTGGTCAAGTTTCTTGCTGTCTACTGCTACAGAAAAACTACTCCCAGAAATTACTCTTGCACTGGAAGCCTCGTAAATTTCCCTATTAAAAATAACTCAAAGAGTATTCCTGTTTGTTCTTCTGCTAAGATTCTCTCAAGCTGAGGGAATGAACAGGTTTTGTTCCTGCTGTTCCTCCTTCTAATGCTTTGTGTCAATGTTGAGATGAAGATGCACGCTGATACTTTGCATGCCATGCTGACTGCTGAATTCCTGCTCCATCCGTTCAGCACAGTGCTCCTACAGTAAGGAAGGCGGGCTTGTTGGGAGATGCTGTTCGCGGGGAGACTGAGGCAGCCAGCCTGGGCAAGTGATAGAGCAGGGTAAATTCTCGCAGGGAGGGAAAGCAAAAAAAAAAAAACCCTTTGAGAACTTAGCCCTAAAAAGAATGGACAGTGAACAAAGGGTGTGTTATTACTTTCAGTGACTTTGTAGGTGACCCTGCTCTGGCAGGGGGGTTGGACTAGATGATCTCCAGAGGTCCCTTCCAACCCTAACCATTCTGTGATTCTGTGACTTCACTTCTGTTAGGCAGTGTTAGTCTGGAATGAAGTAATAAAATGGAGATCCGAGTCCTCTCATCCACATTGGCTCGGGAGAGGCAGCACTGAGCTGTACAGCTCCACAACAGGGATCTTGAGGGCACCAGGTCATATTATGATCATTAAGGACCGCTAGAACCTTGAATTTATGGCTCCAGGTAAAACTTACTTTCCTGACAAACTTGCCAGAAAGGTATTGATAAGACATGTCCATATGTTGAATGCAGGAAACATTTGGAGGAATGGGAGTGAAATCATTTGGGTGTATTTGCTTGTGAAATTCTGCAGTTGAAAATTGCTCCCCTTTGGTACTGCTGGGTGGGCTTGACCCAATAGGAGGAAAATTGTGACTCACGGCAGCAGCAGTTATGACTTTGGTTTTAATGGAACTCCAGTATCTGAGAAGTCTGCCTTTTCTCTTGAATGAGGGTGGTGCTTTCTCCTGCACCCCCAGGCTGGTCAGCAGAACTTGCTACTCCTCAGGCTATACTGGTTTTAGAAAAAAAACCACCAGTTGTTCAGTGCTTTTGTCTTTGCTCCTTTACAGTCTGTGGCCTTGGATGCAGTGCTTGTGCTTTACCCAGAGACATGCCACTTGTGAGCCCAGCATGGCGCATAGTTAGTATTTTGTCTGAAATTGTTTGTCTTCCTTGTAGGGCTCAGATTCTGATGTGGAAACACCAGCAAACTTTGGAAAATACCTTGACTCGTTTTTAGCCTTTACAACCCATCCTAGCCAGGTATGTAAAGGGCTGAAAGTCTCATTTATGTCTATGTAAGAATGTGTGAATGTATAACTGAGCTAACCTATAGAAGACCACAGAAGCTGCCAAATATCGCTTTCCAGGTTCTCTGTTTCAGCTGAAGACCTGGAAGGCAGAGTGGTTTCTCCTCCGTTACTACCCCGTTAGGAACAGTGCCTGACACAGGTGCTGAGTAGAAAGTGCAGAATTTGCAATCAGCCACTAGTATTTAAGTTTTGTCATTCTGGCAGTTTGAGTTGTGCCTGCAAGGTGCCTTGCCCCAACCAAATAGTCAGAATAATTTGGTATTGCCTTCTGCTAGGAACACTTGATGTTAGTGGAGATTCCAGCACTGAAATCCTTCTCTGTTCCCCTTTTCCCCCCTCCCCCCCCCCCCCCAGTTTCTGCGCTCTTCCACCCAGATCACATGGGGAGCCCTCTTTCGGCATGAAGTTTTGTCTCGTGACCCTTTGTTGCTGGCTATGATTCCCAAGTATCTTCGTGCATCTATGACCAACCTAGTGAAGGTATGTGGGAACTGTGGCCAGATAGGCGTGAGAAGGTGCCTAGGTGAACATGGCCTGTGGGTCGTGGGGGAGAAACTACATTTTTATTGTATCTACTGGCGACGCTATCTCCAGGCCACTCTGTACTGTCTGATCCTTGCCTTCAGTCTTCATCTCCCTGAAGCTGGTGTTAGCTGTGATGAGTGACTTCTCTTCCTTCCTGACCTTGTCCTGTCTCCAGGTGGGCTTTCCCTCTAAAATGGACAGCCACAGTTGTGAATACTCCCGCTTTGATTTTGACAGTGATGAGGACTTCAATGCCTTCTTCAACTGTAAGTTGCCATCACCCTGTGTGGAAGCTGTTGTCTGTGCCTTTCCTCTTACTTTCAGTTGCTGGCTGAGCTTGGAGCGTACCATGTTGGCTTGGCGGCTTCTGTTTGTGTCTTGACTCTTTCAGCCTGGATCTTGGAGTTTAATTAATTTAGGATTTTTCTGTGGCAGCTCAGGCATTTCATTTTACTTACTTTTTGCTATTATTTTACCTCCTGGCTAGGTAGGTAGCCTAGTAGCATTTGCTACCTAATGGCAAAGAAAATGTGCCTCCTGGTCACCTAGAGGAGGAAATGAAACAGCCTGGAGCCCTGCTCAGGTCAGGAGAGGAAGGCAGCTTACAAAAAACTTTAAATGTCATTCCAGAAAGAAAATCTGTCCTGACTGTGCTAAGAAGCATCAGGTTCAGTACCAATAGGTAGAGTTCAGCAAGTAAAATAGCCAAATTTTATCATGATTTTAAACCAGCAAACAGGGAAACCTGGGTATTAATAAATTTTTTTCTTTTTGTGTTTTATTTCCCAAAACCAATGTTGGTTCCCACTGGCTGATGTTATTTGGTACTCACTTGGTGGCTGGGAGGGTATACTTAATAAATTACTTAAATTCTTACATTTTACATTTATGTTTGAAGATTTTAAGTGTAGCATTTTTTTATTGCTTATTAGATGATAGTTTGTTTTTTACTTCTTGTAATAACTCTAGTTGGGTGGAAATCAAAAAGTAGGTAAATGCACAAAGCCAGAATTTTAAATAGCTTTAGGGAGTTAAGTGATACTAAAGGTATTACGTGTATAAGAAAATAAAACTGATTTGAAACACAAAATAAAATTACTTGATATAACAACTTTTTTAAACAATGCAGGTTGCATCTGTAGTCAGCAGAGCTGATTCTTTTGTGTGGTGATGTACTGGAATATTTTGGGAACAAATGAAATTCCTATTCTGTACTTCGCTTTATGTATCTTTGAAACTGAAAACAAGTCTTTGGGTTTTTTGAGTTCGCGTTAGCTTCTCGGCCTAGAGTCTGAACTTAAGTTGAATAATCTAGAAAAAGTGCATTTAGCTGAAGGAAGTGTTAGTTAACTAATGCTGATTTTCTATCTCAGTATCTCAAGGTGCTTTGTAAGCAGCAAACACGTATAGTTTGAAGAATTCTTTTTTAATGAAAAATAGAGGCTTAATTGCAGTAAATCTGGGTTTAGCATAGATTTTCATAATTCATATTGCATTTTAATTGCACTGCTTTTTAAGTTAATTCACCTTTTTTTAGTCCGTTTAAATCACTTCAAAAATTGCCCATCCTGTTGCACCTAGTTTACTGACTGTATATCTGAGCTTACTACACAGCTATTGCCAGAGCAACAGTCCACAATGTTCCCAGGTGTGCAAAGCTGCAGGTGAGCTTTGGGGAAGGGAGCATTTGTAGCATCAGCTTGTTGCATGGTGTCTGATTTTTATTTTTTTTTTTTTTTCACTGCAGCTTTCCGAGCCCAGCAGGGAGAGGTGATGAGGATGGCTTGTCGTCTGGACCCTCGAACTGGTTTCCAAATGGCTGGTGAATGGCTGAAGTACCAGCTCACAGCTCCTGTTGATACTGGACCCATGAACTGTGAGTTACCTGGAAAAAATTAGGAATGTGGGATTTGTTTTTTAATCCAAGCCAAGAAGAAACTTCTTCACCTTTTTTTTTTTTTTCTTTTTTTTTAAGGGGGAGATGAGACTCAACATTAGGTTTTCAGGCATTTAAGGTCTTTAGAAGTTAAAAGCAAAATCAAATCAAACCCACCCCACCCCAGATTTAACGCTCTGCAGTCTACCTATGGAATAGCTAATGTAAAACCCCTGGCTTCCCCTTTCCCTCCCTCAAATCTCTCTGCAAAACAGATGCATCTGTCCCTCCGATACAGTTTTACAATTATTTGTGCCTTGTTTTCTCCATAACATACTGGTTTTGTCCAGGGAAGTTCTGCCTGCCTGGCAAATCCCTCTGTCAGTCACCTTGCTTTCCCTCCTGTGAAGGAAGGCCACTTGGTGCAAAGTCACACTGAGGGCAATCTTGCCTGCAGTGCTGAGCCTGGGAATGCGGTCTCCCTCCTTTTCTTTTCCCCTCTGTGACTTGTTGGTGTTGCTCCCTGTAGTATCTCAAAGGTCAGACTTATGTCTCAGGAGCCTTCACTGGAATGAGGCAAAACACACGAGACTACCTTAGTTGCCTCCAGTGCATCCCTGCCAGGCATCTGCAGGGAAAGCTGTATGATCAGAATACTCATGAATGCTAAGATGTTGCAGTGCAGGAGCTTACCAGCCTGGTGTTGTGCATGTGGAGAGGAGTGTGATGAGAGATCCAGTGTTCTCTTCCTTTCAGCTAAGACAGGCGAAGGTCTCTGCTCCATCTTCTCTCCGTCCTTTGTGCAGTGGGATGCCATGACCTTCTTCTCCGAGAGTGTCATCAGCCAGATGTTTCGAACCCTGGATAAAGACGTATGTGTACCAGATAGCTCTTGCCTGCTCTTCTGGCTTGTTCTGGGTTGACAAGAGTGGCTTTTTTCAGCTGTGTTGTCCTTGAAAAGTTTGTAGTAGCCAGTTGCCTCTGTGTGAAAACCCAGATTGTTTGGTGAGCGGTTCTCATGAAGAGTAGTGACCCATCTTTAGATGGGACCAAATTCATACTGGCTTACTTTCAGGCATGTCTTGGTTCAGGACGCGATGCCATGAGAAGTCACAGGAGACTGGTCAGGTGGTGTGCTTTGACATAGGGTCTTACTAGAAGAATATAGGACTGCTTAGGCAGGAATTTTCTAAGTTTATTCTTTTTTAATCATTCCCTCATTAGATTATTTTTATTTTTTTTTAAATTTTTAACTAAATGAGAGAAATTCATGCTCAGGGAGTAGGAGATCAGAAGCAATTTCTTTCTGCTTTTTGTTCAACAGCAGTTTTTCTCAGTCTGATGTAGACTTCATTTTTTTATTAGATTAGGCTCATGCACTTCAGTTCATCGTCTAATCACAGTAAACCAACTGTATCAACCCATATAATTATTTAAGTGTGGAGTCTGTTGGACAGAGCGAAGAGGAGAATTGGGACCTAAGCTGAGAGGGGAAATTTACCTTTCCCAGAGGTGCAAGCAATAGTATGGGGACTTGAGATGGACGTCTCAAGATTACCCTGCCAACCATGGCAGTGCTGCCATCCTTTTTCCCCTCAGCAAGTGCACATAGCACACAGTTAAACTGAGGTTTCTACTGCTTTTCATTCTGCTTTGAGGACAGTTGTGTTCAGCTGAGCGGCCTGATGTGATAACAGCAGCTCTGTGGCCTGGCTGTAGGTGTTGTAGGATGTGTGCTACAGGCTGAAGTACTAACTGTTGCCTCTTTTCTTCTTTCCTTTTCTTTCCCTTTCATGCCTCTGTAGGAAATCCCAGTGAATGATGGCATAGATCTGCTGCAGCTCGTCCTTAATTTTGAAACAAAGGACCCTCTTATACTGTCCTGCGTGCTCACCAACGTCTCTGCTCTCTTCCCATTTGTCACTTACCGACCAGAATACCTACCGCAAGTACTTTCTAAGGTAAGTACTTGCAGACCATGGTAAAATCAAGGTAGGCTTTTTGTGGTGCAAGGCCCTTGTAGTAAACTGCAGGAGTTAATCCTCTTGGCATTACTGTCAGGGAAGGACTATTCTTCATGTTAAAGATGGGAAGAACTGAGACTGAGTCTTGTTCAAGAAGAAACAATGTCAAATAACACAAATTTTGTAGTTCCTAGCCTTAAATCATAACGTTAAGTGCACACTCTGGCCAGTAAACACCATGTTTTATTTCAAGGCCTCACTGTGCTGATGATTCATCTGTCAGCTTAGTCAAGGATTCTTCACTGACTTTAATGAAATTGCACCAAAGTCTTATGATCGATTGCTTGAGCTCAAAACACTTGTGAGTGCTAGATATTAACAAATGACATGAGATTTTGGATTTTTCCTCCCTTTTCTCACAGCTGTTTGCTTCAGTTACCTTTGAAGTTATAGAAGAAAGTAAGGTATGTCTGAATTATTCTCTACTAATTAGCTATAACAATTGGATCAAATCATATTCTGCTTGAGACCATGCCGAGTCTGAAGACTCTGCTGTAGTAGGGCTCTCAAGTATAGTCCTGCTCCTGGAAAGGGCTGGGAAGTCTAGATACAACTGATCTGTTCTTGGTTGACATAGTTTGTGAGCCAAAGCTTAATAGGCTTAGGCGGCCACCAGTGTTGGTGTAATGCCAGTGCACTTAGTCCGAAAGTTTGTGGTGGCCCTTCTGAGAGTGAAATCCCTTCATTAACTGTGGGTACCCTTCAGTGGTTGGTATATGTGGCTGTGAAGGATGGCTGTAAAGCTGCCAGCTACCTAGGGAGGGCTTGGAGTCTTGAAATAGTGAGTAAGATCCATGGCATCCTCTGTCCTTGAGCACAGCTTGTTCGAACATGTGTTTCTTGGGTTGGCTATTGCTCCAGAGGAAATTTGGTTGTTGTGTGATTGGGGTGGGAGGTGTGGGAATGCTTTTTTGATCTGTGCTTAACAGTGCAGAAAACTATGTAATGCATTTGTCTCTTGAAGATACCCTGCATTTGTCTGAACTTTTGTTTTGTTGCATTGAAGTTTGTTATGTCTGTCCAGGCTCCTAGAACTCGAGCAGTGAAGAATGTGAGAAGGCATGCATGCTCCTCAATCATAAAGATGTGTCGGGATTACCCTCAGCTTGTCCTGGTATGTAAATTCAGCTCCATCATGAAGAGTCTTGCCTCAATTTCAGCTGCATTTTGTGGGATCTTCAGCTTCCTTGGCTACAGCCTCTGTTTTTCTTCCAAGAAACACTCCTGCTGCGCAAATGGGAAAGTGTTTTATTCCCTGCACCTCCCTTCTTCCACCCAGCTCCCAAAAAATTTTCTGAAGAGTTGAATTGTAAAGCAATGAGTTAAATGAAAAGGTGATGAGTTAAATGCAAAAGGCATGAGGAGGCGAATACAAGCAGTACTAGATTTGTTTTATTGGAATGTTTGCTGAGTTTCCATTTTGTCACTCGTGGTCTCAGTTGATTCCTTAGCTGAAGACGGTAGCAATGACTGATCTCTAGACTTTCTTCTGTTACTTAAAAGAATGTAGGACCAAGAGGAGAGTATTTGTTGTGTGGGTTAGCTTGAGGAGACTAGAAAAACCTAACACATTTAAGATCCAGGAGCCAGTGTTTTGTTTGGTTTTGCTGAACTAAACAGCCTGCATGCAACATGTGTAGCTTTGAACTCCTTTCTTTAGCAGTGTTTATGTGGGATGGCTCTAGGATTATGGGAGCACCACGGGACATTGCTAATTTAAACAACGACATTTTTTGAGGATGCTGGTTAACGTAATTTAGGGGTTCCAGTCTGCATTCTTCAATGGCTGCTAAGAACTAGTGGGTTTGTCTTTGTCCTACTCTACTGGTCCTTGAACTACAGCTCTCTCTTTCCTATGGCCAGCCAAACATCCTCACTGGAAGGGCCGAGGGCCCAGAGCTACCCCATAATATGTTCAGATGACTGCTGAAAGGGATGATCGCTAATGCTGATACAGTCACAGGAAGACATGGTTGCGACTAGAGTGGGTAGGAAAGAAAGTCAGCCGTTCCTGTGGAGATAGTGATAACCGTGTGAATCATTATTAACCTAGTTGTGAGCAAAGAGGTGGAAGAGTCATAAGTCTGACACTTGAAAGCCAAAGGAGTGAGGTACTTTCTGTGAGCAAATAAATGCACCGGAACTATTTTGAGGTGTGACAGTGCTGTAAGGGATATGACTGCCTAGAAGAGAGAGATTTCCTCTGTTTATTTCAGTCCTTCTGGAGACTAAAGTAAACTGGATGCAGGATGATGATAGAGGGCTAGGGAAGAAAAGAGGTTCTTTTAAACTGAACATTCAGAGAAACTTTAGCCTGAGGAGGAGATGACTCTGTAGAGAAAAGGTAACTTAGACATGCTCCTCCAGCTGTTCTGCGTAGTACAGTACACCCCACCTCTACCTCCCGCAGTGGCCTTCCTTCACACCAAATGCATGACACCTTTCCACTTGGATGTGTTTTCTAGCCGAACTTTGAGATGTTGTACAACCACGTGAAGCAGCTGCTCTCCAATGAGTTACTTCTGACGCAGATGGAGAAGTGTGCCCTTATGGAGGCCCTCGTCCTCATCAGCAACCAGTTCAAGGACTACGAACGGCAGAAAGCTTTCTTGGAGGAACTTATGGCTCCTGTTGCTGGCTTATGGCTCTCCCCAGAGATGCAGAGGTATGGGACGTTTTTGTGAGCTTTGAGCTGGATGTGTTGCAGAGGTAATGTTGTGCCCAGTAAGGGAATGTGCAAACCTGTGCTCTGGGCAGTCATTGTGCTAATAGCTCTACTGCAGTTCAGGAACTGCTGACTGAGTCTAAATGCTGTTTGTTAAAAATGGCTAGGTACAAGTTGAAGTTTAAGATGATAGAGGAACACTTCCCGGCATGCTCAAAGCATTTGCAGAAAATGAGAAATTAAAGATGTTTTTGCTCATCTCCAGGAGAAGCTAGGAAGCTGAGCTCTCCTTACTAAAGCTGAGGTGTCCTGCAGCCCTGGGCAGCTGGGCATGCACGAGAGTTTTCACAGCAGGCCTATCTTCATAAGAGATTGAAAGGTCTTAGGTCCCTATGGCCCAAGAGAACTGTAGATGTTTGGAGAGTGCACACAATTGTGGTGCTTTTTATCATGTTCCCATGTACAGTGTGGAGCACTATCTAGTCTCTCTAGCCTGCTCTGTATTTGTTAAGATGTTTATTACCAGTGCAAAGATCTGCTCAAATTCCCTGGTATAGACAATAATCCCCAGTGCTGTCTTTTGCTGATGCCAGAGTCCTCTTGGATCCTGAAGCCTTTATCTCCTATGTGGGTGCAGACAACAAAATTGCCGATCCAGTCTTGGAAGATCCTAGTGGCCTGAACC
>NW_009647419.1:3265273-3285076 GCF_000708025.1 Charadrius vociferus | reverse complement strand
GCTCTAGAGTGAGTATCGTTACCAGGAGAGGTGTGTGTAATCCTTAGCAAGAGAGGACTCACTTTTTTGCTTCCCCCAGTTCTGTTGAGGGTACACACAAATTCTCACCTGATCATCTATTTTTTTAGGGTGCAGATCAGTAGGTTTTTCAGATTGCAGAATAACAGGCTGGCTTTTGCCTTTTTGAGCTACAGTAGTGAGCATGTAAGCCTTGCAAAAACCAGATTATTTAGCAGAGTGGAGCATGCTGTTCCCTACTCTTTGGGTGTGAGTTTGGTTTTGGAGAAGCAGTTGGTTTAAATGCTTTTTGGAAATGTGGTGCGGTGAATTGTGCTTTTTAAGCCAGGTAGTATGGAAAGGGTCATGCTAAGACAGCAGCCTGAAATATAATTAAAATTCAGCTGAGGAGATTCATGTTTTCAAGTTATTAGTGACATGTCTTCACTTCTTGGACAGACTGCGAATGGAGTTGCTATCTTTAGGTCTGTAGAAGACACTGAAATGCAGTCCACGCAGCTGTGCTTGTGATTTGGTACTAATGCAGTTTGACCACTGTGTCATCACAGATCTCCAAATCCATCCCAGCAGGGAGGAGTTGAGGGACTGATGATGTAGACCCTTCCTTATAGAGGGCAACTTGCATGGTTTCTTGCATATTCGTTGGACTGTATGCAGTTCCTAGGCTGTCCTGCCATGCAAAAAGGTCACTGAAGATGATGGAATGTAGCATGATCGTTTGCTGCATTTTGGCAGCAAACCCACCAGTTTGTTCCCATCACCAGGTTGGGCTCACTGTAGAGCGATCCCTTTGGGATGGGATGATGATGCATTTCTCTGAAAACCAATTTATTCGGGTTGTGCTTTGGCTAAGAAACTCTTTCCACATCTCTTGCTGCAGATAAGCTTTTGCGTGTACACCATTCTGGGAGTTGTGAAACGAGCTCGTTGGCCTGCTGCTACTGAAGAGGCAAAAGCTGGAGGATTCCTGGTGGGATACATGCCCAGCGGAAGTCCAATCTACCGTAATCCCTGCACTGAGCAGGTCCTGAAGCTTCTTGACAACTTACTTGCTCTTATAAGGTGGGTCAAGTTGACTTGAAATCATTTATTTTGACTTAAGACTCTCTGAAATCAAAGTGTAATAAATACGTGGTATGCTCAGAGCATGTTCTCCCAGTGAAGCCAGCAGGAACACAGGCTGGTGCCAGTGCCCAAGTACTGTTCCTGACTGTTCACAGTGGGGAATGGCACTGGGGAAACTGGAGCCTTCTGAATGTTCATTGGCCTGGCCTACAAGAGTCCATCAAAGCCAATGGGAGCTTGGGCTGGGGTTGCCTTCCCCACCTCCACTGCTATAAATCTGCCACCCAGTTAATCGTTTCTCGACTAACATCTCTGCTCTGCCCTCAGCCCCTACAAGGCCACCTCTCCAGTCACCACCAGGGCAGTCCCAGCTCTCATCGCATCCTGTTTGTGTTGTTCTCTCTTCAGTATTAAATTAAGCTGGTTTTGCTGAACGTGAACACCAGCCTCCTGAAGCACTGTCTGCTATTGAAATCAGTGGATGCATACTCTCAGGCTGTTGCTACCTTGCAGTGCCTCTCTGCGTGTCACTGGTGTTGTGTACATCTGGGGCAGTCAGAGGAGGGAGCAAGAGAAGGCAGAAAAGGGAAATCCTGAATAACAAAGTTCCCGGAATTATAAAGAAGGAATCTGTCTCAGGGTAACTGCTGACACTGGGATTTTGCTAAGCTTCTGGGGCAGTTTTGTGAGATAATGCTACATGTTGTATACAGGAAAACACGAGGCTCTGTCCTTGGGAGGAGCCTGTTGGGAAAGAGCATTTTCAGATCCACTTAGATTTTCCAGCTCTCAGGTCTGTGAGGAAGGGGGCCCTATTACTCAAGCTCTGTGTAGTCAGGTATGTTTGGTAGTCACTGAGCTCAGGACTGTGCTGCTTCCAGTGAGAAACAACATGCTGGACTGGTAAGACAAGCACGTGCTCTCTTGGCCTACCCTAGCAGCGTTTCTCATGGCAAAGCTCTGCGTAGCCCAGCAGGTGGTACTTAGTCCAGTGGGCATGGTTGAACCATCTTATTATGGCTGTGGAGCTGTGCTTGAAGTGTTTTTTTTGCCTTTTGTCCTGGAAGGCTGAAGACCCTATCAATGAGCTTTAGGGAGAGGTTAGGTAGAGTAGAGTTGCCTAAGTAGCCTCATGCCATTTCTTCAAGAGCCTGGAACATGCTCCATATTGTGGGAGACAAACTAAACCAGTGCCCAAGGTCTGAAGAGGCTGCAATGGACAGACTTTTTGCTTGTGCGATTGCTGTTCTTGCCAGAACTTATGTGTTATTAAAAACACTTGGGATCTCTTTTACAACAAGCTTAGGAGGCTATTACCAAACTGTTTTCTGTCAAACTCCTACTGCACTACCAGTAAAGAAGCAGAAATTCTGTGCCTGCTTGTTTACCACCTCCAGGAAAATGCATGAGCTATGTTTTGTTGCCAGTACTTCCCTATCAACATAAAGGAAGAGGCTCCCTTGCTGGTTTTTGAGATAATGCATCTGTGGTGTTCAAGCATGTCTACTGCTGTCCAAAATATTTTCTGAGCGTATGGTAGTATCATACATGAAGTGGCCTGTATGTCACTCAGAGGTATCCAGGATTTTCTTGTGGCTGGATGCTCCAACAAAAAACAACAGCTGATGTACTGAGAGCAGTAGATCCTCCACTTCATACCTTCCCTGGCTGCTGCAGAATGTAGAGGCCTCTTTGCGTGACAGCTGCAAACTCATAGCTGCTCCTTGCAAATGTTGATGATGATTATGTCCTGGAGAAGTTGGAGCTTGTGCTATGGAGCTTCTGGTGTGTTTTTCACTGGCTTTGAGTACCTTTTCTATATACTGCTTCCTCAGGCCCTCTTTAATATGGATTACACAAGAGAACATGGAATCTGTAGCAGCCTGTCAGCAGGCAAGAAATACAGGGATATGAGGAAGGCTGGCTGGCGGGAAAGCTGCCTGTGTTGAAGATGCCTTCAGGAACATAGCTGCATTCCTACTTGGGGATGGATGCTTCTCTTAGCTCTGTGCCATAACGCAGCTTTCTAGGGGGATAAGCTCATGTGCTTATGCAGAAAGCAGATGTGGAAGTCCTCACAGATTGTGTTGGTTACTGTGTGAGCAGATCTGCAAGTAACCAGCACGGATCCTACCGAGCAGCTGAATTGAACAGCAAGTCAGGCACCAGTATGCAAAAAAACTGCAGGCTGAGCAGCTGGGTCTGCTGCTCTCTGGATGTTGTGTGACATTCTTCTGCTGTGTTTGCAGACAGAAGCAGTGAAAGTTGCTAAGCCATTTGCTTGGGGTTTTTGTTTTGTTTTGGGTTTTTTTTGCCATTACCTTTTGCCAAGGTAAGTAGCTTGAGGGTAGGTCATGGATGACACCAAAGAGCCGAGAGGAATGAGAGGGAGTCCAAGTAACAGGGAAAAATAAGGTAGCTTTGAGTGGCGTCTTTTTGTGCCTACCCATATTTGTCTCTGTCTTGATAGTTGTATTTACTGACTTATTTTGAGGTTGCTTCGTTAATCACTGCTTGCAGCTTTTTGAGTGATGATTCTCCTGTTCTATGTGGTACCTCATTTCATCTAGGTGCTTTCTAGCTTCTGGCTTTAATTTTTCTCTCCTGAATTTAAACTCACGTCATCATCTCCAGCCACCTTTAGATAAAGGCGCATTTCTGGAGTCAGTAGCTGCATGAACTGATTGGCACAGCACCTTTATTGTGCTGGGATTTGCTCGTGTTTTGTTGCAGTTGGACTGGTCAGGCTCAGCAAATGGTTTCTGTGGACAAAGGCTCTTTTGGAACTCCTCTTGATGCTGACATTACCAATGCATTAATGCTGGTGAAAGAATTGGATAGACATGGATGTTATAGGCATTTTCATTGTAGACGGCTCCAGCTTTGGATAAAGATTCTTCGAGCATGGACTGTCCTAGAGGGCTCATCTTCTGGTCTTCAAGCCATCTCTCTAGGCATCAGACACTCTTTGCAGCAGAGCTGTGACCATCACTAAAAATACACTCCTCCAAGTCCTGCCATATCCTTTGCTTGCCTTTTCTAAAGTGTAAATGTCTCTTGAATTTTGTTTTTCCATATTTTCCTCGGTGTGGCATGCCCAGGAGTGCTGCTTATTGCTGAGGGTCTCAGCTGGAACGTGCCTAGGGGCTACATCTTCATCATGTACGAGGGGTGTTGGATGCATTTTTAACTCCTATGGGGAGCAGCTGATTAGCCATTTTCTCTCCATTGCCACTGGGACCTTGCTAAAGTATTAATTAAGTGAGACCGGCCTGTGAGTGAACATCTGCCCTCCCAACTGTCAAACTCGAGAAAATGCTTCAAGGACTCTGAAACAACTAAGGACCATGAGCACAGCTTCAAGATATGACTGACTGGGCCATCCTGTTGGGGTTAGAGCAGTGGGTTTTTAAGGTTCACCCCTGCAATTCCTTGGGTTCGCCCCACTGCCTTTCTGCCCAGCATGAGGCCAAGCCAACATTGGCATGGAGCAGGCAGGAGACATATGAGAGGAGATGATTTTGGTAGCTAGGTTTCAGGGTAGCCTCAAGCAGAAATGCAGTTATTTTGAGTCAGTGGAACAGCATTATCCAAACTTCTGTGGAGGCTGGGTTGCTCCCTGGCCCCTCTTGGGAAAGTAAAGCCAGCTTGTGCCCCTTTTGAGGCCTGTTGCATGGTGTTAGATCCAGCCCAGAATGAGAGTATGGGTCGTTAAGAAGCCATTTGTGTAGCTCTTTCTTATGAAACTTACATACTTGCCTGCCTCACATGCAGTGAGCAGGGAAGTATTTTTTAACACTTGCAGAGAGAAATGGGATAGTTTCTGTTTTGGAGCTAACTCAGGCTCTCTGTAAACTCAGGCAGACGTCACTGTGTCGGGGTTGCCAGGATTGTGAACGTAGACCTTCAAAAACAAACAAAAAAATTAAAAAATCATTAAGACATGAGTGAAAGCTGAGACTCTGGAGAACATACTGAGGTCTGTCCACGCTCCCTTCCCCCAGCCATTCCCATGTACCCCCCTGCTTTGGGAACGCTGCTCTAGGGGGAGATACTGAGTTGCCCTTGATCACCTCTAGCAGCAGGTACAATGGCATTGCAGTTTTGGAGGAGGCTGCAGGATTTGTGCTGTGTGCAGCTGGCGACACCCAGAGTGGAGGTCTGAGGTCTCAAAGGAGAGAGGTAGGTGAGAGAGACACCCCCTGCCGAATCCAGCTCTGAGTGTCAGTACCCTGGCTAAGAGGGGACCCATTTTGGCCTGGATGGCAAGAACCAGCCACCCGTGGCTGAATTGGTGTCCCTTGTGGAGAGCTGACCGTGGCCGCCTCCTGATGATGCGGAATTGTTCCCAGCTGGATGTGTTGTCCAGGGGGCACATGTGTCTGCCATAAGTAACATCTGATTGGACTGATGTTCTCCCTAGCGTCCCTCCAATGCCACCTGCCATTCTGGGGACTGTGACCCATCCCTGGGGGGCAGTGTGTGTATTTCGGAGCTGAAACAGCCCCTCCCTCTGCAGGGGCCTTCGGTGCAGAAGATCTTTTGAGATTACGGAATCCGTGTCTTGTCAGTTTTTAAAATACATTCTCTGATCCCTTTGGCCAAGCTAATAAGCTGTTGCCAGCATCGTCTGGAGAACTGCTGGGAGTTTTTACTGCCAGTGCTTGCAAGGGGTGGGGTGAACTGAAATAAGTGTAAGGGGCAGCCAGGAGAATTCAGGACATGAGGTGGAGTCACTCCATGTCTCTGTTGGGTCAGGTTCCCCAATATTCTTGCAGGTGGGGAAGGGGGATCCCATGCACACGTGCTTGGTCTCACCTTCCTCATCATCTGCCTCAGAGGAGCTGTTCACAAGCTGAAGGAGAGGATCCCACTGTCAAGGGCAAAAGGGGTTGACCCACATGAATATAAACCAAGTGCTCTTCTATTTCAGGACTCACAACAATCTTTACATGCCAGAGATGGTGGCTAGGATGGGGGAAACATTTGCAAAGGCCTTAGACATGCTGGAGGTGGAGAAGAACGCCATCCTAGGTAAGGAGCTTCTCTTCAGGAGGAATGTGTGGGCAGATTCTCAGAGGCATTTGAGGTGGTGGTCCATCAATAGCAGTGGAAGCGAAGAGGGGCTGGAGAGCAAGCTTCTTCATAGTATTCACAGCTCAGCTATGATTTGAACCTGCTGAAATTAAGAATTTAAATCCGTTATTGGCCTCGGGCAAATCGGTTTCTTCTGCATGAAATTAAGGGTACCCTACCAAATTGCTTATCCCAGCTGGGTGGTAGTCTCTGCAACAGGGCATTTCAGGCTGGAGAGACTGGGGGCTGCTGTAATTGTTTGCCTTTGAGCAGAATTAGTGCTCAGCAGGATCACTGAGTGCTGGTGCAGAGACCTGTCCTGGAGGGCAAGAGCCAAGTCCTGCAGTATAGCCCTGTGATTTGTTTCCAGATGGTGTATTAGAAAGAGGCTTTTGGAACTGTCTTAAAACAGGTTTGAGCTTGTGCACACAGAAGCCTTTCCAGCCAAGCAGAAGTGGGTGGCCTTGTGGATAAAGTGTAGACCATGACTCTGGAAATTGGGGTTTAATTTCAGGTTCTGACAGGCAGTGAAATACTTTGGGGAAGTTGCTTTGTCTTATCTCTGTTTCTTATCTGTAAAATGAGGAGATGCTTCCTTTATCTGTTTTCTGTGACCTATAAACTCCGTCTGTGAACCACTGCACATAAAGCAGTAGGGCCTTGATCTCTGCTCTAAACTTTTTAATATTGTAGTTCAGCCGTAGCTTGTGTCCCAACAGAGATTATTACAAACCTGAAATGATGGGCTAATTAGAAGAGCTGCACAACTGTCAGCTTTGCCTTTGACTGGGTTCTGATAGCTCCAGTAAGTTTTGTTTTGGAGAAACAAGGGGGCTATAACAACCTTAGTGGGAACACTGCTCTGGGTACAACCAACCTGAACTTGGCTGACCTCTGAGGGGAGGTTCTACCCCAGGGTTGCTGCACCTCTTCCCATTTGGCTGCATGTTGATCTTGCCGGGTATCTCCCTCACTGCCATCAGGGTGGCTGGGGCCTGCCCAGCATGTTCTGAAGGTGGTCTGTGTTCTCTCATTAATATAGCTGAAGCTTATTCTTTCCCACAGGTCTCCCTCAGCCTCTGCTGGAGCTGTATGACTCTCCTGTTTACAAAACAGTCTTAGAAAGGATGCAGGGCTTCTTCTGTACCCTCTACGACAACTGGTAAGAGCACCAGATATCCCCCACACAATCCAACATTGCACAGCTGGAGCAGTGGGATATTGCTGGGGGCTGACTTCTTCTAAAGTTAGATATTTATTTTTTTTTATGTGAACTGTGTCCTATAATGTCCAAGTATGAGTTGCAGTGGTGAACTACACTGGGTCATTGTAACCTACCGCATACACATGGAACACAGTACCTGGAAAAAGTACCTCAAAATGTGGATCTGCTTTCAGCTCTTCTGCAGTTAGGTGGTCAAATTGGAGCACTTATCTGATATCCTGACCTAGTTTGTCTCTCTGCCACTTTTCTGTGTTAGGATACATCAGCACTTGTGCATTTTAGTGCTTAAATGTTTAATTAATTGTTCCTCTGCAGGTATCCCAGAAAAAAAGAGATACCATGCTAAAATTCCTCTATAGTATTTGATTAAGAACTCGCTAACTATGTAATCTCAAGATGATAGTACTTGCAGCCTTTGCAGGCCTGAGGCATGGCACCTGTTATTTAGCAGAGTTGCAACTAACTTGTTTTTTGTTTAAGTTTCCACATCCTGGGAAATGCAGGCCCCTCCATGCAACAGGATTTCTACACTGTTGAGGGTCTCGCCACCCAGCTCCTCAGCTCAGCTTTCATCAACCTCAACAACATTCCTGATTACAGACTGCGTCCCATGCTCCGTATCCTTCCGTCACTGTCTCAGGCCACCTAGGGAGGCTTTGAGCATGTAAATTGAAAACCTGGTGGCTTCCTAGCATCATTTTCAGTATGGCCAAGCCAAAGAAGGGTGACTGAGAAGGTAAACAAACTGGGATACACCTAGTGTGCGTGAGGTGAGAGCCTAGAAGGGCATGAGCAGAAACACCAGTGTATGGGGACAAAGAGAATAAATGCAGAGGATTTGTGTGGTCCTGGAAGTACCATGAGAGATGGGTAGTGCCTTCTGGGAGGCGAAGGGGCTTGGATAGCGTAGGATCTTGGCAGCAGGGTGTCTGACTAGACTTTGTGCTTGTGTGGGAGACTATCTGGGGTTCCCAGCCCGCTTTCCAGGACTGGACGTTCAGTCTCACAGCTAGGAAATGGGCACTAAGCACTCTCAGCTGAACTGTCAGGGGAAGAGGCTGGATACCTCATGCTCTTGCTGTGTATAGATGCCACTTGTTAATTCAAGGCTGTGAGGAGGTGAGCTTTGAAGTGTCTGTTGCTTGGTCTCCCAGTGGAGTGGGCTGGTTTGGGCGATGTGCTGCAGTCTCCCTAGCAGGTGGCTGTATGTGCTGGGTCTCTTCCTTAACTGGTCTGTGCAGGTGTGTTTGTGAAGCCCTTGGTACTCTCCTGCCCTTCAGAATACTACGAAACCCTTGTCTGCCCCATGCTGGGACCACTCTTTACCTATCTGCACGTGGTAAGAAAATGGCTTGTTTGATGCCTGTTGCTTGGCAGCCCAGATTCCTTGTAGCAGCTGGCAGCAACATGTGAGAATCTCTGTCTCTCCAAAGCCAGCAGAGACAAAGGCAGAGCCTCGATGCTTAATGATTTTGATGTTGTTTAGGGGGGCTTTTGAGGTGCATTGAACCCTGGCTGTCACACAGCACCCCTTGCTGTGAATTCAAACCTGTGAATATCCGCTCCTCAGCCTTCAGCCCTGAGAATTTTTGTGGGCTTTTTTTTTTTTTTTTTGGCCGGTGTCCCTTCATTTTCATGGCAGCTCACTCAGATTCCTACAGCCAGCACAGCCACAGCATCTTCAGTGCAGTTGGTAGCAGTTCTTGTCCCATTCAAAATGGGACTTGGCATGAGAGCTGTGTTTAAAGCTCTTGTGCTTCTGTCAGCTTGGGCGTCTGCACTGTGTTGAGCATGGCTCCTTAGGAAGGTATTGAATCCTCCCTTTTGTCTTGAACAGAGGTTGTCTCAGAAATGGCAGGTGATCAACCAGCGAAGCATGCTCTGGTAAGCTTTCACCCCTTGATATGAGTACTGAAAGGGGGAAATGGGGAGGGAGATGGAGCTTTGGTCTTTTACATGGCCCTTTGCCCAGGGAATAGCCCTGCCAGCAGGAAGCTGGAAAACACTGTTTACCCTGATGGTGACTTATTCCCTGTGCTTGGGTGGAGGGGATACTTCAGTACATTGGCTCCCTTCACACTAAAACCTCTTCTTCTCAGTGAGGATGATGCTGCAGATGACAACCCTGAGTCTCAGGAGATGCTTGAAGAACAGCTGGTCAGGCTGCTGACCCGAGAAGTCATGGATCTCATCAGTAAGTGAAATCAAGCTAGGTCCCCTGGGATGTTTGGGAAATTTGCCCTAGAGAGGACCATGGGAGTTTCTAATGTGCAGTAAAAAAATAACTATAATGACCGGTAGTATTTCACATAATCTTTAGAAGCTAGGTGTGCGACAGTTAACCCTGCCAAAAACTTAGCTGAAACCTAATAAGAGATCAATTAAAAACCTTCAGAAAAGAGCTTGCTTTCTTTCATTTCGGGCTCTGTGGTTTTGGCACTGTCTCTGTAGTCCAGTCCAGTCCTCCTTTGGAATCTGCGTTCTCCCTTTCTGTGCCCTGGAGCCCAATACGTGACATTGCTTTGTGGACAACCTGAGTGTAGAGCAGTTTTATTGCTGGCCATTGCCATGTCTGTGGCCAGACAGAAGGGAAAAGTCTCTGGGCCAAAGCAATCTCCTTTCTTTGTGTTCCCTTTCTCCAACATCATGTTTTTGGCAGCATGGCTTTGAGCAGAGAGGCTGGGAAAATTGACTGCATTGAGATTGCAGGTCTTCAACCTTATATGTCCTTTCTTGATCTGCCTTGTTGCCTTACAATGCAGCTCTTCTCAGGTTCTAGGCTTCAAAGGGTTTTGCACATTCCTGATTCTCAGTAGTTTGAAGTAGCCAGCGTGCAGCAGGTGGGGAGGGTGCTGTGGGTGGGGTGTTTCAGCCCTCCAGGTATTTGGCTTTTATACTGGGCTTTCAGATTCTTCAGATACTATGTAAGAGCTGGGGGAGCTTGAAGCAGCTGTGTGCCCATCAGAGTCTGTAGGATAATCTCTTCGTGTTCTGAAGTAGCATCTTCCCTTTTCTGCTCCTCTGACCTGCAACTGTTTTTGCAGCTGTTTGCTGTGTTTCTAAGAAAGGTGTTGAGCATAACACTACTGCTGCTGTAGACGGAGATGGTGAGTAAATGCCCACCTTTGCCTATCCTCCCCTTGGTGTATGCAAGCACTTTTCCTATTTCTTAAGAGGGAGAGGCTGGCCTGTTGCTGGAAGTTCTG
The DNA here is from genome assembly GCF_000708025.1 of Charadrius vociferus. Classification (NCBI taxonomy): domain Eukaryota; kingdom Metazoa; phylum Chordata; class Aves; order Charadriiformes; family Charadriidae; genus Charadrius; species Charadrius vociferus. The sequence continues at coordinate 3,274,486 of NW_009647419.1, read as the reverse complement.
TATGAGGGGTTTAGGTGCGGTACAAAGCTTTCAGCTCTGTCCTGGCCAGTGTGTCTGGGAGTCACAGAAAAACCCAGTCTAGCCTAGGAACAAATGTGCTGTAGGGTTCACAGTTAGCATGTTGGAGCAGCTGATTCTTAAGGTACCAAGAAAGGGGGCTGAGGAGAAGAGGGGGATGCGCACAGTCTTCCTGAGAGCTGGAGGTAGCTAGTTAGGTGCCCTTCCTGCCCCACAAAGAAAGGGTGGGTGCCTTCTGCTTGGAGAGAGATGTTCTGGCAAGCTGTGCCGCTATACTGATTTTGTGTGCTGTCCCCTGGCTCCCAGCTTAGTTCTCGCTGTGCCTCCCTGCGTCTCCCTCAGTCCTCAGGAGGCTGTGTTCACAGTGCTACCTTTTCTCTGCTCTGCAGATGATGAGGCGATGGCCACGGAGGTGACTCCCCCTGCCAGCGCAGAGCTCACAGAGCTCGGCAAGTGTCTGATGAAGCAGGAGGTAAGAGCGCACGCTCTGACTTCCACTGTCCTTTCTCTGTGCTCCTTGTCACAACTTGCCTGGGGTGCAGCCAGATGTTGCTACAGAGATGTAGACTGCTGCAGTGTTCCCCAGTGTGACAGTCTTCTCTGGGGAACATAATGTGTTTTTTAAGGGCCTTGTTAATGGTTGCAGAAGCCACAAAGCAAATGGGGGTTGGGATCCAGCATAAAATGCAGTTACAGAGTTTCAGCTCCTCTGTGGGTGAGGCCTTGGGCATGGAGACCCTGGGCATTCAGCCCCTAAGGTGTTCCCTGGCTCTGTCTCTATCCTGGGCACCAGTCTTCACAAGGAAGAACTTCACCCAGGCAGCTCTTTTTTTCTTTTTTTTTTTTTCTTCTTCTGTAAAATCTGCCAGAGCTGGCATAGCTGCTGTGCAGAGTGCCTTCATCCTGATACCTCTGTCCTACTCCTCTCCTGTGGACCCCTCAGAAGCTCTTGCATAAGCTTTTGCACTGACTTGAGAGTAGCAGCTGATGGGAGTCCATGGGTGATGAAGGGAGCAGGTTTGCCTGACGTTGGTTCCTCATGGCTATGATGGTGCACACTGGGTGCCTTTGAGCACCTTCAGCTGGAGCAGCAGAGTACGCAGGATTCTCAGAAGATGGCCCTGAGGAGCTCCTGCAGAATCCCTGGATTGCTTCTTGGCTCCCTTCAGGTATGAACCCCGGAGATGGGAAACAGTTCCTCTGACTGTTTTCCCTCTACCCCTTTTCAGGATGTTTGCACCGCGCTGCTGATCACTGCCTACACATCCCTTTCCTGGAAGGACACCTTGTCCTGCCAAAGAACCACAACACAGCTTTGCTGGCCGCTGCTCAAACAGGTACCTCTGTGAGGAAGAAGGGATTAGTTCTGGCAGGGTTGGGAGAGGAAGCTCTGAATGTAGTGAGAAGCATGGCTGCTTCACCCCTCGGCACCTTCTCCCTTGGGAAGACCGAGCTGCTGCAGAAAGGCAGTCCCGTATCAGTATCCTGCTTCCGTGCTGACAGTGCCTCTTCCCCAGGTGCTTCCAGGAAACCTCCTGCCCGATGCCGTGTCCTGGTTTTTCACAAGTGTGCTGAAGGGCTTACAGACACACGGGCAGCACGATGGCTGCATGGCAGCTCTTGTCCACCTGGCTTTCCAGATCTACGAGGCTTTGGTGAGAAATTCTGCTCTTTGTCCAGCTGCCAGGTTGATTGGGGAGTGGTGGAAAACTAATCCCATGCCCACTTGGGTAGGGCTAGAGGAGCTAATGGCCCCCCAAGGACAGCAGGGCTGCTCCTCTAGCAGAACTGTGTTAACCGTACTTCTCCCTGCAGCGCCCTCGCTACGCTGAGCTGAAGGCAGTGATGGAGCAGGTCCCAGATATCCAGAGGGACTCTTTGGAGCAGTTTGATTCAAAGCTTCTCAACCCAACGCTGCAGAAGGTGGCAGACAAGCGCCGGAAGGATCATTTCAAGCGCCTCATCACAGGTTGCATTGGGGTAGGTGATACCCTGGAAGAAAAGTAATCTGTTTTGTTTTCACGCTGGTACGCTGCAGAAGTGCTGGGGCAGCCTGCCTGCCTCCCCCCAGCTCACCCCCATTCCCAGCCAGGAAGCTGTTGCAGCATATTCTCAGTGTTCTCTCTCTCTCTCTCTCTCTCTCTCTCTCTCTCTCTCTTCAACCTGGAGGTACAGTGGGGATGGCAGCACAGACTGAGCAGCCCTTCCTGCAATGGTTTTCCACGGAGGCAGGGGGTACCTTGCACAAAGGTGCCCGGGGGACAGGGTGTTAAAATGTTTGAATGAAACTGCTAGGTGGGTGCTGGGCTTTTGTGAGAAATGGTGGCATTGGAGCCTGGTGGCACTGAGTTAGAAGCTGGGGAGCTGGTGCACTGGTGGTTACCTCAGCTCCCTGGCACTTGTGAGGGACCAGGCCTGAGATTCCCCAAAATGCAAGCATGGGGTCTGGGCCTAGGTATTGCTCAGTCTGGTGTCTGCCTCTGAGCTGAGTGGGGCTGTGAAGGCAGTAATGACTGATGCCTGCCTGTCTGTCCTCTGCAGAAGCCCCTTGGGGAGCAGTTCCGCAAGGAGGTTCATATCCGGAACCTCCCATCTCTCTTCAAAATGGTGAAGCCATCATTGGAGACAGACGTGCTAGAAAATGAAGATGGAGAAGGCCTCACTGCACTCTTTGAGCCCTGAGCCTGGGATGCTGCAACCATCTCCTCCCCTTATATTTTGTCTCTCCTCATAGTAAGCACATTAGATTCTCCTTGTCATCACCTCCACAGCATTCGTCTGAATAAAGCCCCTTACGGGTCCTGTCCCATTCTCCTCCCTACAGGGGGATGGGGCCTGCGGTGACATTTGAACCAGTCTATTAAGCTTTTCCTGATTCCCTCCCCTCCATTGGATGAGCATCTTTAGACCTCTGCTTCTCAGTGGGAGCTAAGCCCATAGACTCTGTTAGGTAAAACCTTATCATCCTGTAGCCTTGGGTCACTCTTGCTCCACTTCTTCATCCCTTGGGGTTTAGGATCAATGCAAAAGGCAGAGTAGTGTGCCATGTGACAAGGGGCTACCCTAATCTTCCTCTGGGTGCTAGTAGCCAGGCTTTGTAGGGGACACATCAGACACTCCTGCCGTGCCTGTTGGCACTGGTCCCTGGCAGACTGGTATTCTGATGAACCCGTTTCCCTCCAGGATGCTGAGCCTGGGGCTGAGGGCCATGTGCCAGGAAGCCTAGCAGTGCTCTTGGATCTCCCTCGAGATCAGCCTTTTTAAGGTGCAGCTGCTCTCTAGGAGGCAGACACTGTCATACATATGTATACATGCATATGTATATATAGATGATCATAGAGCTTGTTCTACCCAGAGCCAAATGGAAGGCGCTTACTTTGTGCCAGCCTTTCTTGGACATCTCTCAGGGGGAACAGGAAAGACTTATTATTTTTTTTAATTATTATTTCTTTTTACCATGCCCTGTAGACTAGAACATGGCCAGTGCAGGGTACACAAAATCTGGACCAATATCTGAAGCGCCTGCAAACCAAAAGGGATCTCCTCACCCTCTTGCTGTGGAGGTGACAATAGCCTGTGTTTTTACCCAGTCTGGTACTTCTTGGAGAATTGCCTGGTGGGGCAGGAGGGGTGGGGTTTATACTGCAGTTTACAGGGAGGAACCAGGTCAGAAACTGGGTTTTAGATGAGGTGGGACTCTGTCAAACCACTCCAGTCTGCAAAGCTGGTTCTTCTTACATGACAAATGGTTCACTCGATCTATCCTAGTGTTAGCACAGGAGCTGGGAGGGTCTGTCCAGAGCTAGTTGGCAGTTCTGCCACTCAGGAGACAGAACAGGTAATAAGCTGTGGTGGGCAGAGAAGGTGGTGTCTCAACTTGGACAGAAAAGCTGGGGTTGGGAAGGGTGGGAGCGCAGAAAGGAAGGGCAGGCCTTGGGAATCTACGTAACCTCCTGCCCCTGCTGTTCCACCAGCACCCTCCCCTTTCCTCCTGGCCTCAAACTTTTTTAACCTCTGAGCTAACATGGCTCCTGGCTCTAGCAAAGGCTGGGTGTATTTATTGTGTTGTGATTTTTTTAACATTCTGTGACTTCATGCTAGACACAAGGGGTTTTTTTTAAATGGTTTTTAGAACCTTTTTTGTAGGAATGTTTAAATCCGAAGCTGTCTCTGAACTGGTTGTGTTACACCTCTGAATGTCAGTAAAGCTATTCCAGTTTCATACACATGGTGTCATGGTTTCATTTTTATTCTTTTATCTGTTTCAGTAAGACCTGAGGCCTCTGCTCTGCCCACACTACCTTCCTAAGGATTGTTCAGCACTCCTTATTCCAACTACCAAAAAGGGAACACCTTTGCTGGTAGTCAACATACATTATCAGGGAGGGGATGAACCATTCCAGATCATGTAATTAAATTAGAAGGCAAGGGGGAAATTGCATTTAAAAGTAATAAATAATATCACTTAGAGCTGGTTTATATTAAGACTACAACAGCTGCTAGGTCCCAGTTTACAGCTTGAAAAGTATGTGTTGCCAAAGTGAAAAAACCATTTGGCATGGCTATTCCTGGGTATGTCCCATAAGCAATATGGGAAATATGCAAAGCAATAGCACAGAAAGGTGCATATGCTACTAAAGTAGCCTTTAAGCCCAACCATACCTATTGCAGGGAAGAGCAATGTCTTGTGATAGTACTGTAGTTCAGCTGTTAACTCTCAGCTGACCTTTTCAGCAACACAGGAAGGTGATGGAGCTATTGCCTTCTGGCTGTCCTCTCGCCTGATCAAGGCTGCCTGAAAGGTCTCTCTACAACAAAAGCAGAAGCCCTCAAAGAAGTGGGCCTGAACAACATCAATGTAAGTTTTTGTTACAAAACCTTTTTCTGAGGCCCCAGCTGTAATCCAGCTCAGCATGGGAGCTGGCTCAGCTTGTTAAAACAGAAAGGCTCCAGCTAGAAATTACTATTTTTCAAACGGGATTAACACCTAAATGGTGTTCAGGAGGCACTATCCACAGCCTGAATGGAAAGGAACTTCTCTATGTTTACGCTGGCACTGGGACTAGACCCTGTGGTCCTAATACAGCTGAGCTGTGCAAGCTTTAAGCAAGCAAAAAGCCCTAGTGACGTATCTTAGCTAAGGCTGTGTTAGGAGCTCTAACCCAGGAGGTACAGCCTACAGGACCTGGGCCTAGCTCTTGGGTTGCCAACGCTCCCTTCTAAGAATGAGTGGATGAATGAGGTGCTGTGGGATGGGGTCAGCAGCCAAGGTTCCCTACAAGCCTGCTGAAAAAAAGATGAGGTGCAATGGCCAGCAAGCACAGCTGTGAAACACTGAAAGCTCCCAGAACAGCCCTAAAAGGGAAGCAGCCGCTCTCGCCAGCAACCAATTACCAGCTGTCTTGAAAAGAAATCTGGAAGCAAGGCATGGCGCTGCAACACAATACAGTGACATGGGACAGGCTGGGAGTGAAGCCAGAATGCCAAGCATACAGCATATCCACCCTAACACCTATAAAGCTGTTTACAGTATAAGTACCTACCCCAGTGAAACAGAAAAAAAGTATGATTTGCTACACTAAACTAGCATTGTAGTGAGGACTGACTTAAACAACTGGGACACACCAGTACTCCCAGCCATTCCCTGAAGTTCTAGTTCTTCATCAGCTTGTCAACAGACTTTCACAAGCCAAGACCTACCTGGTGCTGACTAACAGTAGTGCTCGCCACTGCGACTAACTTGCAAGTCCTCCCAGGCTTCCCTGGGTGCAGACAGGCCTTTGACTGTCACTTGCCCTCCACCATCCAGTTCAGCCCAAAGTACATTCAAGTCACTGAAAGGGAGAACGTATTGTCAAATCTAACACATGGGCAGAAATGCCTTACCTTGAGCTATTTAAGAAGGGACAGTCAGTCCTTACAGAGCATGTTTCTTTAAACCTCACCTTTGCACAGAGAAGCCCAGTACTGTATCAGAGACTCATGGCACAGTTTGGGCCGGAAGGGACTGTTAAAGACCATCTAGTCCAACCCCCCTGCTGGGGGCAAGGACATTGTTCACTAGATCAGGTTGCTCAAAGCCCAGTCCAACCTGACCTTGGATGCTTCCAAGCCTTTCTTCACAGGAGAGGTGTCCAAGCCCTCTGACCTACCACATTAACTACCCCAGAGCTTGTCTGAGACACCTGCAAAACAGTCCTGCACTGATACCAACTTGTTAAATCTCACTGACCAGCTGCGAAGTGCTTTACTACGCTGCCGTATCAGTCTCCTTCATATACTCCATGCATTCTAAAATAAATGCTATTGCTCATCTTTAGACCTGCTGCCACTTTCTCTTCTCTGTGTATTACAGTCTCACAATTGTGAACAGCACAGAGACAGCTGTAAAGAAAAGCCTTTATTTTAGTGCATCTCCTCACTGAGGCTCATTACCAACAGAAAATAAATTCATAGAGATGGTCCTAGGACTCAACAAGTCCATCTCAAACCTCTTGCCTATGGAAGAGAAATCACCCCCACAGGCAGATACAGGAAGCCCAGAACAGCAGTGCAGGGATATGCTTCCCAGCTACAGCCTGGTCACTCCATAGGCACAGAGTCCAGCTCATTCAGGAAGCGCTGACACTTTCCCATCAGGATCTTGATAGCTTCACTCACCAGCACATCTGGAGGCAAGATACCCGTCGACTCCACTGAAACTGCACAGAAGACACGAGTCAGCACAGCCACGAGGCAGCTTCAGCCTACACCTGGCTCATTTCTGTCCCTCGTCTTCCCTTACACTGGGACAAGCCAGATCTTCACAGCCAGAGGAAAAGAGGTTACGTTTGCCACAGGAAGCACAAACAAATTCAATCCCAAAGCAACACCTCAGTAGTTACCCACTAGAACATGATATGGGGGGAAGGGGCAGGCAGGATCCAACTATACGTGCTGGCCAGTCTGCTGCTTTGCACAAACCACAGCAGGCTCTGTCCTGTGGAAAATGGGGCACTTACAGATGTAATGGTTTCGCACTCTTGCCAAGCGCACAAGGTTTTTCAGACCCTCGTGACGGAAAACTTCTCTGCTGAACGTGTCCAACCGTGCATTGGCTACTCTTGCCACCTTTTTTCCTAAAGAGGAAAAGATGAAACAAGATGGGCGCCTGCAGCAGATGGGTGCCTTGTGGTCACAGCAGGTGCTTAACCCTCAAACACGCACTCCCGCATCAGCAAAGGCAGCAAAGCTACCAATATAAAGAATCAGCCCATCCCCAACATGGAATTCCAACCCGACAGAACTGGTCTTCTTGAACAGTTCCAACCCAAACACAAAGCTTGTATGTACCCCGGGCAGGACATGAGAAACCTTCTCCACACTCAGCTGCTGGAAAGAGCAAGCTCACTACCCAGTCTTACAGACAACTGAACAGTACTGGAAGCTGCAGTCAGCAGACACAGAGCTCTGTGGGCAGGCACCCAATGCCTCAGCAGTTCAGTGAGATCCCAGTTCATCACCCAACACATCTGCGCGTTGACAGCCACTCATCCATAAAACCAGGCTCCGAATAGCAGAACAGTTGCTGCTCGGCAAGACAACATCACAATGTGGTTTTGTCTTGACAAGGTTTGGCTCTAGTCTCTAATCGGTCTCTGCTAAGGCTTGTAAGGAACAAGGCACTTTAGAGCAGGAAAAAATACCCTTGATGTTCTGGATCTCGATGACTCCAGGGGAAAAGCACTTCTGTAATGTCTCAGCTGCCTCATCCTCAATAGGCTGCAGAAGAGTAATGTCAGGAAGCAGTCGATAACTAGCCGTAGCCACAGGAGAAAACTTGGCATGATCTTTACCTGCACAAAGAGTTAGAGTTAAGGATGAGGGCAGACCTCAGAGAACAAGAGTGCAAGGATGCCAGGACCTAAAGTTCCAGGGGGAAAGCCAGTTCTCCACCCTTCCTCTTCACACAGCTGTGTCCTAGTCCAGGCACTCACGCTCCTCCTCCCGCTGCCTCAGGACCCACAACTCACCTATACCCTTGACACAGTGCATAAGCACATCTATTTCCTGGCCAGGTCGCAACAGTGCAATGAGGATATCGTCATGAACAGGTCGGAAGTCAGCATCTGGAAAGAGGTCTGTCTGATTCCCCAAGGGCACCCACGTCATATGTTTACTGTACACTGTGAAGAGAAGCCACAAGCATCAGTCCCCTGCTGTCTAAAAACAGGTTGCTGACCCATACAGGACCGGAGATGGCAAAAAGCAGAATGACGGAATCAGCTCTCTCTGCTCATAGGGCTGACAGAACAGACCAAATCCTGCCTCCCAAGACCAAAAAAGAAAAAATGGCACCTATTTTTAGGAGAGCTCTCACCTTTGTGATTGAAATATAGTTCATTAGGATCAGATGATTCCTTGGCTGCCTGAGGGTTTCGGCTGCATTTTATTTTCAGCTGGAACTGCAGAGTATCAATTTCTGTGCCTTCTTCATCTCCTGGGAAGGGGAGTACAGCATAAGCCTCTATGGAATCACACTTCTGCTCCATTTATGCAACCCTGATTTCCTGCTTTGGGGGAAACCTTCAATATTTCTATTTGATCCAAGACTCTCACCTTGGTTTCTATATTCGAAGAGTCGAGGGTCAGCTCGGATAGGGATGAGACCCAAACGATGAGCCAGAATTTCATCCTGCACAATGGATGTGTTGTTGTACACAAAGACTTTCTCTACAGCCATCGTTGGCACCTCAGGGAGACAAGAGATCAAGTCAGCATAAGATGACAGTTGAACTACATGCCAACAGAATATCCAGCTAGAGTGTCCCTTCTCTCCCATAAATAATTGCCCTGCAGACTATTTTCAGTGCTATTTCTGGCAAACCCAGCTACGCAATATACCCTTACATCCAATATACCTTTACACCCAACATATACCCTTCCCCGTATTTTTTTTTAAACAAATTAAACCGCAAAGTGAAAGGCAGGCTGATCCACAGACACTACCAACAGCGCCCTTAAGAGCCACAACTGCTATTGCTCATGCTGCTCAGGCCCGAACTCTCTTTGGGCTCCTGACACGCGTGCAGAACGAATTTGTGCTTCTCTTCCAAACCCAGAAGCTGCCCGCAAGGGCTGAGGAAACGCAGGGTCACCCCCGCTCCCCATCACGCAGGTCCCCCCGCTCCCCGGCAGGCGCCCCCCAGCCCTCCC
>NW_009647419.1:3254282-3263806 GCF_000708025.1 Charadrius vociferus | reverse complement strand
GTTGTGGTGGGCTGCCAGCCTTGCAGCAAGGCTCAGATAGGATAGATATCATATGGGGAAACACACTGTGCTTTGTCTCACTATCCTTCATGAGGTCCCCCCAAGGACCTGGCAGCCCTGTCACCTGTTGCCCAGCATTGCTGCTTGGGGCAGAAAAAAGGGCTTTGCGGCATCTTCAGCCTTTTAGTACTCAGCTGTGTTATGTGGCTTCTGTTAGGCTTGCAACGTAGCTGCGTCCGAAAAGGCGAAGTTTTGTGAGGCTGGATGAAGAAAGGTGCCTTTGCTTCCTGCTGTTCTGTCAATGATCTCTCATAGAAGCATGGAATGGTTTGGGTTGAAAGGGACCCTAAAGATCATCTAGTTCCAAGCCCCCTGCCATAGGCAGGGACACCTCCCACTAGACCAGGTTGCTCAAAGCTCCATCCAGTGTGGCCTTCAACACTTCCAGGAATGCAGCCTCCACGATTTCCCTGGGCAATTTGTTCCAGTGCCTCACCACCCTCAGAGTTATTTTTTTTTTCCTAATATCTGTTCTAAATCTACTGTCTTCCAGTTTGAAGCCATTACCCCTCGTCCTATCACTTCACGGCCTTGTAAAAACTCCCTCTCCTGCCTTCTTGTAGGCCCCCTTCAGATACTGGAAGGCTGCTATAAGGTCTCCCCACCCATCTTTGAGTGGATCCCTAAACACTTTCATTGAGCCCCCCCTGGCAAAGTTAACCCACTGACAGTAAGGTTTTTCTCCTTTTGTTATCTTATATAACCCTTTACAATGAATATCTGTCCCCCAAGGCCTGTGACCACAGCAGAAAACAGTGATAGTGGGTGTATGGGATCTTTTACTTTTGAAGCGTTTTGTTAACCATCCTGTTGTCCTCCCTGCTCCTGATGTCATTCCCTGCTTTGCTGTGATGCAGACTGTTGGAGTCCATGATTCCTGTGAAGATGATTAATTTCCCACAGGTGAGTTCCCATTTGTTGAATCAGACTCAGTGGCCTAGTGAGTGTCCCACAGACACCTTGTAAAACTGAAGTAGTCCATGTTATTAAGGATGTGAGTTTGTTAGGTGTTCATCTCCCTGAAGATGTTGGTAAACCCTTTCCTGTGGTTGTTCCAAACCTCAGTGTGCTACCTTTAGTGGTGGTACAGTTCTAGACCTCTGGACTCGCACATCCCAGACTCCTCATCACGTAACCTATTCTGCCTGGCTCCCAGCAGCAGTGGCCTTGCTGTTAATTCTCAGGCAGCTAGGTGATAAAATTCATCCCAGACACTTCTCGCATCGCTTGGGTGTGGGGACCCTGGTATTCAGGAACACTAACCAAACCTTCCCTGATCTGTCTCTTGTAGAAGATTGCAGGCGAGCTGTATGGACCCCTCATGCTGGTTTTCACACTGGTGGCCATCCTTTTGCATGGAATGAAGACCTCGGACACCATCATTGTAGGTCGAGTCTTAGTGATAAGTTGTGGTTTAACTGGGCTCTGGATTGCTACAATGACACTAGAAATGGAGAGGAAACCTCTTCTATGACTGAACAGCATCTTGCTGAAAAGTACATTGATTTGAGGAAGAGCCTGTTGGTTTGGGGATGGGAGGAAGGACGCATCAGAAAGTCTTGATGCTCTGCTGCTGGGGGAGCTGGGATGTAGGTCATGTGGCACCTTGAACGCTGCTAGCCAACTATTTGACAATGCCTAGAAAGGCTCTGGGACTCTGAGGTGGAATTTGAGTGCTGGCAGGTCACTTTGAGTCCTCCTCATCCTGACACTGTCTCCACAGAGGGAAGGCACACTGATGGGCACAGCCATTGGCACCTGCTTCGGTTACTGGTTGGGCGTCTCCTCTTTCATCTATTTCCTGGCATATCTGTGCAATGCCCAAATCACGATGGTGCAGATGCTGTCACTGTTGGTATGTACAGATGGAGCTGCCCCAAGATGCGGGTTGGCTGCACGGTGCTGCAGCAAGCTTTTCCCAGAGAAGGGGAAAAGTCCGTATAAATCAGTGGTCCCAGGTAACCGCACTGGGACAACCTGGAACTCCAGGATGCTTTTTTGACCTGCCCCATCCCAGGCGCAGCGATAGCACAAAGAGGCAATTCCTTCATGCAGGTCTCCTGTTTTGCACTTCCTGATCAGAAAGCCTGGTGTTGAGAGGAAAAAAAAAAAAAAAAAAAAAAAAAGAGATTGCAATTTCTCTGGAATCAGAGGGTCTTTCCTTGTTTCCCAAGTTGTTGCAGTGTCTGACATCCCTGTGAATTCTTCAGACAGATTATCTGTGTGTGAGCTGCTGTTAAAATTGTTGTGCTGGTTGAGTCTTTGGCATTGAGTGAGTGGTTTGTGAAGCTTTGCCTTGGTGAAGCATTGCAGGAATAGGCTGCTCATGCTCTTGATCAACAGCCCTTTGTGTGGGACCGACATTTGTAACATGGATATTTTTGTTTTGTCAGGGCTATGGTCTTTTTGGACACTGCATCACTCTCTTTGTCACCTACAATATCCACTTCCACTCCCTCTTCTATATCTTCTGGTTGGGTGTTGGTGGACTCTCTACACTACGAATGGTAAGGGACAGGCAGCCTGGGGCCCTTCTCTTGTGGGGACAAAAAAAGGGAGGGAGGTGTTGTCTACTTTCCATTCCTTGGGCCTGGCAGTTATGTGAAGAACAGCCTGACGCTCCTGGGTCATTTCGCCACTGGTGTATGGAGGTGATGCTTGGATTAATAGCCTCACCCATTCTAACAGCTGCGGGAGGTTTGGTCCCTTACAGCCCCTGCTGCCTTGGAGAGTCGTGCCTGAGCATCCTGCACTCTTGGCGAGACTGGGCGAGGTTCACCTACACGAAACAAAATCAGATTACTCTGAATTTGTTGGTGCAAACTGCGAAAAAGGCTGTCAGCAGTGTTTCCACTGGCTCTCGCTACTTGGCCCATCCTCCTGTGTGCTCCTGACTGCAGTCCTCAGGTAGCAGCTACCTTGTCTCTAATCTCCACCTCTCTCCTAGGTTGCTGTGTTGGTGTCACGCACTGTGGGGCATACCCAGCGGCTCATCCTGTGTGGGACCCTTGCTGCTCTGCATATGCTTTTCCTCCTCTATCTGCACTTTGCTTATCACAAGGTGGTAGAAGGTAAGCAAGGGAGATATGAAGACATATCCTGTTAGATCTGGAGGAAGAAGAGCTGCTTTTTGCTCTTTCTGAGGGAAAGGATGGACAGCTCAGATCTGACCTGAGGGCATCTGTGCCAGTTTCCAACCCAAGAATGACCAGTTTTATTAGAGGAAGCTGTCAAAGTAGGGCAGCAGGTAGGCTTGGGGGAGTCTGTGTGCACTGAGTTTTAGTACTGAAGACCTAAGTTGTGAAGCAGGACGCGTATTCTTTTCCCACAAGTGAAGTGTAACAGCACTGACTGTTCTTCCTTGCAGATGTCCAGTCCCTTTCTGAATCTTGCTGAAGTCGGGTTGCTTTTCTCTGATCAGGAAATGTGTCATAATTCTTTTTCCTTCTTTGTGTAACACTTTTTTTTATCTTGTGTTGTACAACACAGCAGAAGCTGCATCATTCCCATTTGGTGCCATTTACCAGTCTATACATGTTCAGGTCCCCTTTCTCTGTCTCTTTTTGTTTTCTCCTAAGAAAGTCCCAATCTCCTTTTTTTTTAAAAAAAAAAAAAAAAGTCTTCCCCTTCCCCCTCGCTAGAGAGTTTCCAGATCCCTCAATATGCAATTCCGCAAGTCTCTTTATGAGTTTGAGCAGCCAGACCTGTTCCATCATATTTCAGATGAATCTGGATAATTTGGGGTTATAGCACAGCATTACCGGTCCTTTTAGATGTAAATACTGTTCTTTCCTGGATTCGTTCTTATGGTGAAGGTTCTGAGCCCTGATCTGCAACTCTTCTGCAGATGGAATAGGATAAAATATATTCCAAGCAATTTTCTTCAGGGCACTCCAAGACTGATTATCAGTCTTGAAAGGGTAATTGACAGGGACTGGAGGACACTTGCATCGGTATGTGTGTTTCCTGCCAAGTGTGCTCTATGTTTGCATTGCAGTGATAAAAATTCCACATTGCACCCCCAGCTGCAGCTCCTGATGTGAGTCTGCAAGTATATCTCAGGATGAAAGCAAACAACTGGTCTAAGAGCAGGATCTGTGCTAGAATAAGGTGAGGAGAGGATTTCATCAATCTGCACCAGCAGAGCAGCATCCCTGGCAGTGTCTGCATTCGGGTCAAAATGGCAGGGGACTGGAGCTGGCACCCAGAAAGGATCTGTGTTCCTCTTGGGAACGTGCAGTTTCCCTGCCCCAAGGACAAGCTCTGATCTGTATCCTGTGGTCTCTGGATGGAGGTGTTTATTCCTGTTCAGTCTTTCGGGCTAGATGTCTCCTCCCATCACCTGCAAATGCTTTGCATGTCCTGGGCCCCGCCACCATGAACGACTACCTGGCCAGAGAGAAAAGCAAGAAGAAATGTGCCATCTGCATCTGAACTAACTCTTGCTACTCTCCCCTTTTTTCTGTTCCCTGCAGGTATCCTGGACACATTGGAAGGACCCAACATGCCGCCCTTTCAGAGAGTTGCCCGAGACATTCCAGTTGTTTCCAGTGCTGTATTGAACACAACAGCCAAAGCCATTGCATTGACCCTGTAGTTTCACAGACTTGGACTTGCTTCCTTCACTACTTTTGGGGCTGCATAGGGCCATAACAACCCGCTGCCTCTTAGGAACAGGACAGAACAGCAGAAAGAAGGCTTGGTTTTGTTTTCCTGGACCTGTCCTTTGGGTTGCAGATTTGGGCAGCTGAGTGGACTGCACCTCAGTGACTCAGAAGAACTACACTCTTCCCCCACCCAGGTCTGGGCTGTCTTGAGTAGAGTGGTTCTGTTCTGACTGTACGTTTAGCTGGGATTTCCCAGTGCAGTTTGTCCCTTACCCCTCTTTCCGCTTGCTGATGTAACCCCAGGGCTGTCTACCCTGTTCCTATCCTGAAGAGGGAAGAATTAAATTGATGTTGGTGCTGAGTGATGTCTTATGTTTGAGCCTACTTGTGTAATGGGACAGTGGTGTTGGGTCTCTATGCCTTTATCTGTCCTGTTCTAGACCCAAAGCAGGATTCTTTGCAATTTTCTGCTGTCCTACTTCTAATATTCTTTGATACATGGCCTGTCTTGGGCACGTTTTCCATAGGCCAAAATGCACAGGAACTTTAGTTTCTCAAGATTTTCAGGAAGAGCATGATGTTTAACCACATTATCTTCGTTGTCATGTTCCAGATTGATCCCTCTGTTTTCACGTGGTCCACGCTGCTGTCTTACCTCACCGTCTGTTCTCCTGTGTATATCAGAAATGTATCTGTCCCCATGTTTCTACAGCACCTTTTGTTCTTATCACCCTTCTGCCCACATTGCTCTGTGGGACAGCAGTTCTGACTGTAAGGGCAGCGTGTTTGTGCATGGTCTTCTGTGGATGTTTCTATTAAGAGGCTAGTTCGGCCCAGCCTTGGGCAGCTTGCTGTCATGTCTCCCAGCTGTGGGACTTTCACCTCATTGCTCTGAGCAGGAGCAGCATCCTGCTCCCCCAGACGCACAGTCCGCTGTGTACTGACTGGCTTTTCAAACTGAGTCTAGGCCTTATTTCTGAAAGGAGTCCTGGAGCCTTAAGACAGAGTCTCTGGCAAACTTTTCTCCAGTGTTTCCATTAAACAAAGGGAGAAATGGGGGAGCGTACAATGGTAATAGAATTGGCACATTTATCACCAGCATACTGATGCAGGAAAGCTCCAGTGAGAATGGGGAAGCAGAGCAGCCCAGCCTAGGCTTACTTGCACTGCAGTAACTCACAACTCTATAGTTCAGATGTAGCCTTCCCTCACTGCTCTAACTTCTGCTGGTCCAATAGTGGAAAGCTGTTAGCTGATACTTGGCTTTCACCTTCTCTCTCTTCTCCCTGTAGCTCTGGAAGACCCGGGGAGAGGAGCCACTTCTCAAAGAAATTCACCCTTATGCTCAGTCTGGGAAAAAAAACAAAACCAAACTCAAGATGTTTCCCTTTCTTGGTATGCCCACAAGTTAGCTGTGCGCAAAGCCGGTAGCATGTCAGAACTGCACTCTTTAGCTCCTTGGTTGTATTAGTGGGAGTGGATCCAGCTGTAGTGGCATTCAGACTAGTGCCAAGGTACAATGAAAGAGAGGAAGATAGGGCCAGCTACTGTCATCAGGTTGGTCATCTGCTTCAGTTAAAACAGAAATGTCACCAGATAGGACTTGAGCATTTTCAGTCACAGACCTACTTTCCACTGTTTGCTTGTTCCCGAGTTCCTCGTTTGTTTCCCTTCCAAGAGCAAGAAGCTTGTCTGCTAACAAACACATACATAATAACAAACATGTATATAATAGACATGTTCTCTCTCTTGTCCTGCCCCCGCCTCCCCTGGGAAACTTATTTTGGCTGAAGAACACTGCTCAGAGCAAGTTGTTTGGGGGAACCAAATTAATTATTTGGGCTAGTAGTCTGCATGCTTTTTGAACCAATTGAACCACTTTAAGCTCCTGGAATTTCTATCACTTTCAAACCCGGCAAAATGGAAGCGTTAGTCTGTAATGCTGCATGACTCCGCTATTTCCCTCTTTATAATTCCACGGGAGGTTGGTTTCTAATTCACACTTCTTGCCCTGGCAGCCTAGAATGGGTCTGTTTCTCTTGGTGCAAACCCTCCAAGCATAGGCAGGGGGGAAGGAAAGGAGAAAGAGCCAATTGTCACTAGAATAAGTCCAGCCAAGAACAAATATGATTCTGTGCCTAACTCTATCACTGCTGATCTATGGACACCATTGGAGAAGAGCTGTGCTCCCCTCCGACACATAGGCACTTAGCTAAATCAGAGGGATGAAGCTGTGCCCTGTGTTTTCACTCAAAGCACAAGAGAGAGCAGTAAGCAAACTCTTCATGCTTCCCTGGTGCAGCTTGTGCATCGTGTCAGCTGGGGACAGATGACCAGAGTGACAACCGACCACCCTCTCAGAAGCTGTGGGGCTTGCTCTGCTCCAGTTCTTCAGCCCTGATTAATTCTCTGTGTAGCAGCAGCTGGAAGCTGAATTATTCAATACTGCCAGAAATTCAGTGCCCGGCTGAGAGCTTCAGCATCTCCTTTTGCTGACAGAAAGGGACACACTTTTGCAGGGAAATGCACGCGTGCTGCAGTTCCAGGGAATATGCTGAGCACGCAGCCTTAGTAAAGTCCTTGTGGGAGGACATCTCTCAGTGCTTACTCAAGTCCTCTAGTTATCAGGACAAGCCTTACCGCCCTATCATACCAGGCTATCTCTGTCTTTGTTTCCTGCCATGGCTCTTGCAGCAAATCTAAAATAATTGTCTGCCTCCTCCCTTGCAGCAAATCTGAAATAATTCCCCTCCATCACCTCCCCTTTTTGAGGAAGGGTAGCTCTGTGAGAACTGTGTAAGCTCCACTTTATTAAAGCTGAAATAAAGGTACAAGGCTGTCAGATTCAAAAGATAAAAGTAAAATGTACATTAAAGCATGCTATGACCTCCTCCTCTCATCTGCGGTACCTGGAGTCCAATCCTTCTTACAGTCCATCGTTGCTGCACTTATCATCACCTTAGTTGTGTTTTGGGTTACAGGTAGGCTGTTTCTTCCCCCATTTGTTTTCTTTCCTGTAGTTCCTGTCTAGCTGCTCTTCATCCACTGTTTTTCTCTGTTTATGTGTTAGGTCTTAATTGCATCAGTCTAGAGAGTTAACTCTCATTCTTTGTGTCCCCAGTAGGTAAACAATAAACTATCTTCCGCAAACCTGCTGGGTAACCGCGCATGACAGGGAAGCAGTATCTAGTTCTTCACAAAATACCACTGCCAAATTCCCCCCTGCATAGCCCTTAATTAGGTTTAGTGAGCCAAGGCTTTGAACCATTAGCTCCTGTGCCACTTTTTCCAGTGTATGTGAGCATAAAGCAAGGCAGGACACTTGTCTCCTCAATGTACTCTTGCTCCTGACAACAGGCAGTGAAGATGCCAGCACTAGGGCTTTAGAAGCAGCCTCATACTCTCTAAGCAAGACTTTGGGGCTGCTGCTGTCAATTGAAGTGGGACATGTCCCAGGGGCTCTCCTCCAAGCACCTCTCTAATAATAGCCTGTTTAAAGAAGCATGGCTTAATTAGTGCCTGGAGGTAATTGTGAGGTGAGACCGAGCGCAGTCTTCCAGTCGACCTGTGCTGATCAGCAGCTGGTATTTTCTTGGTCACCCCCCTGCCCACCACTCTGACTTCCAGCCTCTGCCCCTCACAGCCCTGCAATACACAGAATCTCGTTCTCACCTGGACCATTTAATGTGCCCTGAGAGATCAGTTACTCCTTTTTCGAAAGCCATCACCTGTCCCAGTACTGCACAGCTCGATGCCCACAGCTGGTGTTCATATCCCAGCACAGGTGAGTTCCCAGGCCAGTGGTCTGTTCTTGGTGCAGCTTGCAGGTGTACTATCAAGCCCACGCACCCCTGTGCAACAGGAAAACAGAGGGAAGTGTGTAGATAGCTCTACAGAACAGCACTGGATTGCTCAAAGGGCATGGTGACACCTACACTGCAAATTAGATGCTGCAGCCAAAGTCTAAAAGTTGACATGAGTCCAGCTTCTTACCTGGTGCTCCCCTTGATTCCTTCAGGACCTAATGTGCAGCCCTTGGCTCAGGTGACCTGCTCCTCCATTTCAGTGGAGGAGAACTGCTTCACGTCCTCCTCCGCGTCCTATTTTCCTCCTCACTTTCCATCCTGTCTCTCCTGCCCTGGCCTGAAACCAAGCAGAGGACCCTGGGTTTGTCCCCCAGTTACCCACCGGACTGGAATTCACTTGACGCTGCTATCTGCAGCAGCCAGATTAGTTACGTGCAGAAAGCTGCCTACTTAGGCGGTTTAACCTAATTTCCACATCACTGGCTTCCTTTTTCAGCTCAGTGGAGTTGAAAACGCAGGGGCCCTGCTTCCTATTTCTCTCCAAGTACAGGATTACCCGACCGGGTGGGACAGAGAGGAAAAATCCCTTTAGATCTGTACCTGCGAATTAGCAGGGGGCAAGGTACGGCCCTCACGCTTGGGGCTGGGCTGCAGGCGAAGGCTGTGAGGGATGAGGAAGCCTGCGGCACTTCCCCAACCCCTCCACTTTTCACCAGCTGCCTCCGCAAGCCCTGGGCCAGAAGAAGTGGTTCACGCCGACCTCGCCATTAAGCAATGGGTCCAAGCTCTATGTGTAGCGGGTTTAACTGTTGCCAGGGGCAGCAGGCGGCTGCTGTTCCTGGGACCCAGAAGCAACCGGAGAACGCCATGGCCCCAGTGGCTTTGGCCCCTTCCCTGGGTGGGAGCGAGGCCGGCAGGGAGAGCCCTTCCCCGGGGCTTCTCCCACTCTCCCTCCCCTCACGCATCCCCTCAGCAATCGGGATGCAGCCTCCACCAGCCTCGGCCCCGCCATCGCCTCAGGATGGCGGGCAGGAGCCGGCGGGGGCCGGCG
>NW_009647419.1:3203880-3253231 GCF_000708025.1 Charadrius vociferus | reverse complement strand
TCCCTCCCGGCCCCGCCGGCCAGGCTTGCCCCGGTGGCGGGGACTGCCCCGGCCCCGCCAGCATCCCCTGCACCCCCTCATCCCGGCCGGCAGAGGAGGGCCACCGTCGTGGCCAGGTGACACACACACACACACCCCGGCAGCAGAAGCTTCCCAGCTATTTTTCCCCACTTGGGGTTGGGATTTGTCATCCTCCTCATTTTGTCTGCTTCTCCCTCCCCGCTGGGTTAGTTAGCCCCTAGGAAGAAGGCTGCTTAGTAATTTTCCCTTTTGCCTGCACAGCCTCCATGGGAGTCCCCTGACAGATGCAGGCTTGGCCCTCCTCAACCCCGCTCTCTCCATCCACCCCTCACTGGTGGCTCTGGATCTAGGAGACTGCATGCTGGGTGATGAAGGCATCAACCTTATCTGTGGGCTCCTGCCGCCTGACGGGGCCAAGTCCGGTAAGCACCAGGGGCCGTGGGCTGCACAATGACCAGTGGAGCTTTCCCATAGCGCAGATGCATGCAGCGGTAAATCCTCAGCCCTGGAGGAGACGGGCTCTATAGTTTGCCTAGGATGAGGAATTTCTTTCCCCAACTTAAGTAAAGCAGAAAAGCCAAGCAATAGAGGAGCAGTTCCCTCGGGCAGGCATGATCTTTCTGCTGTTGATCTGTCCTGCTGGCAGGTTGGAGCTCAGGTACCAACAGGTTGCTGCTGGTTCATGATGGGAGTGTTTGAAGCTGGAGGAGGGGACAGCTTGGTCTGTGAATGTATTATTTTGCATTTGTGTGTTGATAATGACCGTACATAAAGATATGGTGTGCCCCCACCCAAGCACTTGGCTTTATTGTCAGTGCCTGGGAATTGTCCCTGCTTGTGGACCCACTCTGCATGTATGGTCATAGGGTGGTCATAGCCTTAGCATCATGACTCAGATCTTTACAAGGGGTTATCTTCAGTGTTCAGAGGCCACTGGGCCAGTTAAGCTGAGAGCTGTCATGTGCTGAGGTAACACCATGCCTCTCTCCTGACTTTCAAACTGCTTCCTACCTCCTCTCCTCAGCACCTTGTCCTCTGTGTGCTCACAGTGTCACTGATGCTGTTATCTCAAATGGCAACAGCTCTCTGGTGCAGGCTTCAGAGCCTACTGTCCTTGTTATCCTCTCTCGAACCTGTCACCTCATGCCACCTCCTTCTGGTCAGTCACCTCACACACCCCTTACTTTTTTCCATTGTGTTTGCTATTTAGGGTAAGTGAGATGCAGTTTGGGAGAGCAGAGAAATGGGGCAGTCACAGCATGGGCAAATGAAGGGACACTGCTGAAAGCAGTGAAAAATTTCACTGATCAGTGAAATGTGTGATGACCCTTTAGCCTGTTGGAGTACAGGGGACATGACTCAAAGCTATCCTGGTTAGCTGAACTAGTTTGCCTGAGACTGCTTTGGTGACCCTAAGGCTCTGGTTTGGCTTCTCACTCTTCTCCAGGCCTCAAAGAGCTGACGCTGAGCGCCAACCCAGGCGTCACAAGCAAAGGCTGGGGACGCCTTGCCATTGCGGTGGCTCACAGCTCGCAGCTCCGCGTATTGAACCTGGACTACAACCCCCTCGGTAAGCTGGGGGGGGCATGGAGGAGGGGCCGGGGACGCTGTACTTCAGCCTCTCCGCGTCTGTGCGATTCGTGCTGGTGTGTGGCTGGGGACTGAGCTCTAGAAGGGCAGCAGAGCCCCAGCAAGGTGGAGTGGTTTCTTGTGTAGGTGCCTTCTGATCCCTGGCAGCAAGTTTGCCCCGCTGGGTGACCTTGGCTCTAGGGAAAGCCAGGCTTGCTGCCGTGCTTGTGTGAGGTGGCCACACGCCCTGCAGGGAGGTGCAGAAAGGAGGTTGTGCCTTGCCCGCTCCACCGCCTGTGTCATCACGTTTCACCATCCCTGTCTCTCCTGTTCCCAAAGCCCTGGGCAGCGACGCTGGCTTGGCAGACGCTGGCTTGGCAGATGCAGTATGTCCCCACGCTCCCTCCTTCTTCTTCCTGGCGGAGCAGGGAGGAGGAGGAGGAGGAGAGCCTGGCACTGGTTGCCATAGAAACCAACTCTCTCAAGCTTTGCTGCAAGGTGGTGAGGAGGAGACCAGGCCATGCCTCCCTCAGCATCAGCAGGGCGCTCCCCTCCTCACCCCTTCTGGAAAGGGAGCCTCCCTCCAGGCCCTGTCTGTCTGACCTCCTCTTGGGCAGGAAAGGCCCCAGGGTGTTACCAGACAGCAGCCTTTTTTTTTTTTTTCTCCCTAAGAGAAAGCGTCACGGTTTTATGGTATCTTGGCACTCAGGGGGGAATGTCAGGAGAATGTGCTGGAGTCTTGTCTCTTCACCAGCATCAATCTTTAATGCTCCTGTTCCTGCTGCGTCAACCCCCAAAAGTCTGCCCCCTTTCCAGGGAGGCGATCCATCAGCTGGTGCAGGGTCCCCTGTCTGGCTCCAACCTCCCCCCAGACTGAGGTATTCAGCTCCTTATTCTGCGTCTGGGATGCCTTACAGGGACTGTTAAAATCCCTCACATCCTTGAGTAGGAAGGAGATTTGGGAAGACATGGTTCCTCAGGGAATTAAACAATTTCACTGTGTTTCTTCGTGTTCCCCTTGATTATTAGTGACTGCTCCTGTAACCATAATGGTGCACCTTTGCCTTGTCTCCTTTCTCAGTTAACAGATTTTCTCTTTTCCCCCAAGATAACAAAGATTTGGAGGTTGTCTGATGGCAGAAATACACAGAGGATGTTTCCATGACAGCCCCAGGCCCGTGAGGACATGTGGTATTACATGAGGGAAGGCAGGCACTGCTCACAGCCCTGGTTTTCTTCTCCCACAGGTGACCAGGTAGCAGGGATGCTCGCCGTCGCTGTGGCCTCCAGTCGAACCCTTGAAGTTCTGGACTTGGAGGGAACAGGACTTACCAACCAGTCAGCCCAGGTAAGAGAGCCTACAGTTACTCTACAGCATCACTGACATCTCAAGGACATAGGTCTTGGCTGTCTGTAGAGGCCCTGGGACCTATACCTGCCTCCATCCCCCTCCCTGAGTCCACATGCAGCCCCTTCCCTCCCTGCACCCAGGGCTACTGCTGCTTTCCTCTGGCCCATGGCATTTGGCCACAGGAGCAGCTTGTAAGCCACAGCTCTGACCTAGGGCTCCTGGATCTCCCTTAGGTCAGCAGGGAGAAACATGCAGCTTTATTTGTAGTTTGGTTTTCTTGGAAGAAGTAAGGGGTTAGACCTTGTGATTGAGGATCAGAGCTAAAGCTCTGTGGACAGATAGGGGCCAAGGCGTGGTAGCACAGGCTGTCCTCTTGGAGCCCCAGCTCCCACTGGTAAGAGGGCACTAGCCTGGATATGTGTGAGCAACAGGGTGTAGAGGAGTCCCCTCTTCTTGATAGAACCAGGAAATCCAGGCTCAGCTCTTCCCACAGAAAGATGGGAAGCCCTCAGGCTCTCAGGAAGCCTGGCAAAAGGAGGTCAAAGCCAAAGGAAGGCAGAGGTAAGAAGAGGAGGGCTGGAGTTCCCACGGAGACAGAGCTTTGAAGTTCTTTCTGCTCAGCCTAGCTACTGTTTGTGCTGCTTGTCAGCTTGTTTATCTTGCTCTCTGCACAGACCTTGCTGGACATGGTAGAGAATTACCCCACAGCCCTACGGACACTCATCTTGGCAGAGAACAACATTAGTCCCGAGCTGCAGCAGCAGATCTCTGACCTGCTTTCAGAAGGCGAGGAAGAAGAGGAGACGGAGGTTCGTGAAGTCACAGCCAGAGAGAAGAACCCCTGGATCTGCCAGAACAGTAAGAGCTCTGGGACCTGGGCTGGGGGCAGGGGCCGACAGGCAGGAATTGGTGTGTCTGGGGAATTTTCAGCACCACCGGTCTCTCGTGGTGGGGTTGGTGAATGGGGTCTGTCCCTTCTCCCTTGTGAACTGGAATCCGGGCAGCCTCCAGGCATGAGCTTCATGTTAAACAGTGTTGGGCTGAGCTGTGCTTGGAAAGGCAGCCTCCAAGGACAATGCGGCTGCTGCAAAGAGTGGAAACGGTACCTCAGAGGCGTTTTTCCTGATGCTGCAGGAACAAAATCTTTGTGCAAAGTCTTAAAACTCAAGGGCAGGAGCATTAAAGATCTCAGGGGCCTTTGCCAGATATCCTAGCCAAAACTCATGTCATTCCTCACTGCTTCCAGAAGAACCTTCTGCAATCCGCACAGGATCAGCTATTCCTATCTCCGTCCCAAACGTGCAAGGGGTTAGCCAGGTGCCACAGCCTGTCTCTGCAGTGGCTTTTAACATAAAAAAAAAAAAAAAAGGTATATTATGGAGACAGCAGTAGCCTGTTGTGTATTGTATATATATATGATATTGTACATTTTCATGCCTACCCTGTCATCCTGCGGGTTTGGGTGGTTGTTTTTTTTTAACCTTTAGTTGTCCTTCCCTCCTCCCAATTCACATATCAGACTAGCGAGTAAGCACAACCACTCCCTGGGCCTTAAAACATCTGGATCCTCATTTATTAGAGCCATAAAAATCCTTTACTGACAGCTCTGGCCAAGTTTTGGATCCAGTTTCCAGAAATTGATCCCCAAAACACAGATCCCATGCAGCAGTTTTGAATGTGTAGGACTGCGGATCTGAAGCACACAGGCACTAAAGATCTCCCCCCTCACATCCAGAAAAAAACAGTATTTTTTTAATGTTTAAAAAGACTTGTGGATGGGAAACTGGTACCCTGCTGAGTTTCTTACTTGCTATGTGTGCCCATCCTCCTTGCAGCTGATTCACTTGGCATAGGGAGAGTCGCAGCGTTCCTGGCTGGTCCTCTGTGCCGTCACAGAGCCAGCGAGCTGCCCTCACCTTCCTGAGGCAGACAGGGAAGGGCTGCACAAACCCTCCATTCATGCAGTGCAGAAAGTCAGGATTTCCAGGCCTCCACTGTCAGAGAATGGCTGCTTGCCTGCTGCGTTCCCTTCTCTTGGGAAGGCAACACCACCACCATCCCATGTGGGTTTGGTTGGCTTGCAGCCTGCCAGCCTGTGCCACCTGGATGCTGTCTCTGTAGCTGAAAAGATGTGGTGAGTGCAGATTTAAAGGTCTGTGCAGGGCTGGGTGAGGGCACAGCTGGGTCAGCACAACCAGTATCACCTGCAAGTGTATGTGAGGAGGGTTCAGAGCTGATGTTCTTCTCGGCAGCCAAAATAACAAACGCAGATACCCACCCTGGGCTCTTGCTGCTGTCTCTGCCTTCCCCCTTCTCCAAACATTGATTCTGTTCTGCTACGTGGCCAGAGTAGACCTAGTTACTACTTAATCTCACAATCCTCTCAGCAGTTTGCTTCCCACCCTGCGGCGCTCTAATTCCTTATCCTCACTTCTGGAGCTGGAGTACAGCCCCGCACTCCGGCAACCCAGCCAGCTCATGGTTTTCTCCCTCTCTCACCACAGATTCCACCTCCCAGATGGTCCTGATGACGTCAGGTCTTGGTGACAGCCTCTTAGCAGAAACAGAAATGTAGCTGGGCTACCCTGCCTGCTTCTGCCAAGAAGAGCACTGTGCCCACTGGGGGAGTGTGCGTCCCCCAGCTCCTCTGCCTCAGGTGGGCTGTCCCCAGCTGTCTTCTCAATGCATTTCACATCCTGTTGATGCCTCCCTCGACTCTTGGAGCGCCGGAGCCTGATCCGAGCGACTCTCTACACACGTTTCTGTGTTGTCACACGCCCCGTTGGCTGCTTGTGATTGTCCAGTCGCTGCATGTGTAGCTCACGCTGCCCTGCCTCTCCCCCCTCCCGCTGTCACCTCAACGCCCGGCTGTGCCCGCCAGGCACAGGCTGTATTTATTCAGATGTGTATAAGAGATGTTCTTTCTATCGCTTGTATCGCTGTCACGATGAGAGTTTTATAAAGGTCACAGACGTGGCACCACTCGTGGTGGCGTGAGCCTCTGTCACTCAGCGCCCTGGGTGGGGGCAGAGGCCGAGCAGTACACGCAGCTGCCCAGTGGCAGGAGCAGGCAGGAACTGGGGGAGGCGGTGAGGGGGTGTCAGGTCGGGGCGCCGGCAGATGTGTCCCGGCGGGAGTGGGTTCTCTGCCACGGCCTCCTGGAGGTTCTCCTCTCGGCCCCGGAGGGAGATCCGGGCATAGCCCCACTTGCTGTCCCCCCAGGCTGGAGCCCATCTGCTGGGAGTCTGGCACCACCTGTGCACCCCCTGGTGAAGGCTGCAGCCCGCACCAGCACTGCAGGTTTCACTGCTGGGCCAAGTGCCCCTTTGCTGGAGCTAGGTAAGGATGATCATGTTTCAAGGCCCTGATTAGGCTGGAAGATTAAATTGTGGCAGCAGCTGCTACTCAAGGGAACACAGAATAAAATCATTAATTATGAGGACAAAGAAACAAGCAACTCTTCCAGCGTTACGCTTTGCATACACCTAGGTCAGAAGGGCACAGGCAGCATTATGCGGGAGATGGAGGAAATTTCATTGCAGCCCTCTGACCTCCGCAGCACCATTCAACACAGAAAGGAAACACTTCCAAATGTCCGTAACAACATCCTACAGGCATTCCCTCTCTCTCACATTTGGAGGGCTTCAACCCCAATCCTCCCTCCCCACACAAAATACTGACAACTGGAACTATAAAACTCATGAACTCCAGTGAGGGGGGTATGTTATATGGTCCACGTAACTCAGTTTCTGAAATGGAGAACCGATACTCTGACATGACCCTGAAAACTAGGGCTTCAAGAAAACCAACAAATAAAAGAATTAGCTACACCTCATCCTTATTCTAGACCAGCCAAGACACAGATCAGACAGGACAGCCAGCAAAATACTTAAAATGGGGTAGGCAGAATTTTATGAGTAACATTGAGGCTGCTTACAGCACAAGCAGCTTCACTGCAGAGGTTTTGAGAAGCCCAGCCTCTAAGTAATGTGAAAATTGCCCACATTATCTTTTTAATGTTTCTCAAAGTTGCCTGGTTAAATAGCCTGCGCTTTTTTTAATCCACTGTCAGCTTCTGAGTCAACAGTGACACAAGTGCTGCTGTGTACGATAGATTCTGGTCTGCAGGCTCAGTCTGATCTCTGAGTCTACATTCAGACCCAGAGAGAGGTTTCCAGAGCCTGGATACAATTACAGAAGTAAAACACCACTCACCCCACACATCACACCTTCCCTGGGACTGCACCTCTTCTCCAACACAGATGACTTGATTTGCACAAACACCTTGAACCAGGATGTTGCTGAAGTGGGCATCGAGGATGACTAGTGAATTCACAGCCACCTGGAAAGCTTACAGGTCACAGGATCGCTCTCCCTGGGAGAGGTAATGGGTGGCACACGCATTTCAGCAAACTTGGGACATTGTACCATGAGAGGCTTTGCTCCCTCACATGCTCAGGATCAGCTTGGTCCAGGTCTTAACCCACAGAGAGGACACCATAGCCACTACTTTTAAAATAGTTTATTTCTGGTCTTAAAATATACATCAGTTTGAAAATTTCAGAAAAAAAAACCCCACATTAGTTACAGATTAACAGTCTGGAGTTGGGATACTGAAAGTGGGGTCAGCTCAAGGCCCCAGAGCCAATACTGCTGGAGGTGAGCAGGAGTGCAGAGGGCAGGCACTGTACCCGCTGGGAGAGGGCTCTGCTCCTCTTGAGGCCACCGCTCCCCCTCAACCTCTGCCAGCAGCATAATGCTGCGAAGCAGAAGTGTCTGGTGAGGCACTGGGCACCCCTTTGCCACCCCTCAATTTCTCCACTGTTTTGCTTTGAAGTCTACTTTGACCAAATGCAGAGGAAGGCTGGCTCTGCCCAGCACCATCAGCTTCAGCAAGAGTGGCTTCTGTCCCCTGACCAGCATGCCAGGATTCAGGGGGGATGGGGCTGAGCCCTGCGGGGCAACGCGTCCCCCACTGCCCCAGTGGCTGTGCTGTCCCACAGGCAGGCCACCAGCAGCCTCAGAGCCACAAGAGCTCACTCAGTGAGCATCCAAACGCAGGAGATGTCTGTGAGGCAGGAGCTGGCAGCCACTGTAGGGGCGAGCCCTCAGCAACGCTGCAGAAGAACAGAAGAAATGCAGCAGTGGAGTGACTGATGAGAGCAAATGCAAAGAGCCCACCCCCACGTTCAGGACAGGGGAGATGAACACCCTTGCAGGCTCAGAGGTGGCTCCCGCTCTCAGCACCAGCCTGTTTGCACAGGTATCAAGCGAAATACTGTAGTGAAATACTGAGTCCCACCTCCCCGCCAGAGGGTGGCATCCAGCTCCACAACTATTAGCAGTGGGAAACAAGGCAAGTGTGTAGGCAGCAGCTCTGAGCCAGGGTACACAAACCAACCTACACAGCCGCCAGAGAGAGCTGCAGCTCCCTTTCACAGGCCCTGGAGCCTCCAGGCTTGAGCTGAAGCCCTGTCTGGCCCCAGCTGCAAGCTGCAGGCCCTCTGCAGAGACAGGGGTTTTGGGGAGGTGGGGGGGCAAGGCCCCCAGGCAGCTCTTGACTGCACATCTTGCTGTAAGCGTATGAACAGGAGCTCCCTCCTGGACAGAGGGCTGCTCTCCTATAGCCCAGAGAAGAGCCCTCATCGAGTAGGGTGGGAGGACAACACAAACCCAACTCAAAAAACAGACAGCAGGCGGAGGACAGCTGGCGGGGTGTGAGGGGGATACAGCCCAGGGAACCAGGCTATTCTCTGCCTCACACCCCTGGGGGGAGCCAAGAAACACCAGACAGACAAGGGCACAGGACAAAATTAAAACAGGACACCTGGGCTTCATGAGCCCTCAAAAAAAAAACCCCGAAAAACCTACATCTACAGACCTCTCCCCTTCCCTCCCCCCCCCAACAAGACACCAAGCACACAAGACTGTGAAGAAAAGTCACACGATATCACGCTACACTAGGGAAAACGCACAGAAAGGCCCTACCCAGAAGGGGAGGCCCCAGAGAGGCGCCAGAGCCAGCCTGGAGCCCCCCGGAGAAGGGGGCGTGTGAGGAGACCCTGGCAAAGGGCTGCTGCCGAGCCATGAGGTAGTGTGTCTGCAGGGAGCAGCTCCTCAGCACGCTGCCCTTGCATCCCCGCTGGCCCTGCACCGAGCCCTGCCCAGAAAAGCCCAGTAGCGTCCTTCACACCTCGCTCGCCCGGGGCGAGACTTTGTTCTCAAGTTTGGAGGGGTTTCTGCAGGCTGGAGGCCAGGATCAGAGGGAAGCACAGCTCTGAGAGCTGAGCCTGCTCAACACACCCTCAACGCAGGCATCGGACCAGCTGCCAATGGCTGTGTCTGTTTATGCAGGGCGGGGAGAAAGAAAAAACAATACACCCCAAAACCAAAGGCTTGGAAAGAAGAAAAAAGCCCACCCAAGAGCAAAGCATCAGCACCGTTCAAACAAAACAACAGCACAGAGAGCGGGGGAAGAGGTGTGAGAGGAGACACGCAAACACAAACCCCAGCGCCTAGCAGGCAGTGCCTCCCCAAACCACCTCGGCAGACAGCCCCCGTGCCCCACACCACAGCACCAGCATCCGTGCGGTGCCTCAGCCGGGGGCCGGGTGCTAAGCCCGATGCAGGAGCCAAGCAGTGGGGACCTGCAGAGGCAGATTCTGGAGAACCACCCAGAGGGCAGCTGAGGAAAACAAAACCCAGCAGGAAAATGAGACAACAGCAATCCCAGCATATCCCCAAGGGCCCACAGCCATCCGCTGGGAGAGTCCTCGTGCCCCACTCACGGCCCCCTGCGGGCTCGCATGGAATCAGACACCACCACGCAGGCGCTCTGCCCTGTTGGCACAAGTTAAAAGAGAGCAGAGCAGCTGTGGGCAACCAGCATGAGAGCACCTAGGGCCTCAGGTACCTTAGTGGGAAGGGGGAAGGAAGATGTGAGCATAAAGAGGCACAGGCACCAGGATGAGGGGTACCAAGAACGAGCTCTGGTACAGGCACCAGTGTGAGGCTGTGAAGAGAGCTGTGAGTGTGCCGGGGCAGTGGGTGTGCTTCCACACACTGTGTGTGCTAGTACTGCGGGTCTGAGGTGCCAGAGAAGGGAGACCTCAGCTCTTCCAGGTAGCAAAAGAAGAGAATAAATATAAAATTTCAGAGCAGAGCTCCCCCCAGAAGGAGGGTACCGAGGGCATTTTCTCCCTCACAAGGTGGACAGATGGAGGAAGCCCACAGCACTGCAGCATGTGGCTGCTTCTTGCTGTGCCTCAGCTGAGAAGGTTGCCCTGCTCCTGGGCTTGTGTCAGACTGTCCTTGCGATGTAAGTGGTGGACCCCCATCCTCTTGGGGCTGCGGTGTGGCCGACTGAAGGGAGGTTTGACCCTACATTCCCCATCTTCCTCTTGGGCACCTCCTTGGTTGCTCTCCCTGCTTCCCTGGAGCAACATTTCTCTCTCCTCAGCTGGGCTCTCGGGCAAGCCAAGGTCCACATAGTCCTTGTGCTTCTCTGGTGAGGGGCTTCCAGGCTCAGCAGTGCCTTCACCGCTTCCCTGCAACAGCTTCTGGGCTTCATCTTGGGAGAAATCTGTACCATAGTCTGAGGAGAAATGGCTCCTGCGGGCTCTCGACTCGGTGCTGTCTGTGTCCACGCTCGAGTCCCGGCTCATGGTCCAGCTGCAGCTCTGCGCTGACTCCTCGCCATCTGAATAAGCCGAGGCTGCCCTACCCAGCTCCTGCATGGAGCGGCTGAACCTCTTCTGGAGCTCAGGGGCCGTGTCACGGCTGAAGGCTGTGCGGTTCATCAGCACTCGCTCTGAGGTGGGGGGTGCCTTGTCCACAAACATACGCTGCCAGTTGGCCAGCAGGTCCTCTTCAGAGCTGGCAGAGCTGGCAAAGGCGCTCGGGATTTGGGGAGGACTGCTGAATGGGCTGCTCTGGGAAGAGCCGTGAGCCCTGGCTGCTTTGGGGGACTGCTGACAGGAACAGCTGGAGGCCGAACGGCGCCCTTCTGAAGCAGGGCTGTTGGGGAGCGTCCGGTGCCTGTCGCAGCTCTCATCTTCGCTCTGTACCAGGCTGAGGGAGATGGCCTGGCGTGTAGCATATGTACAGTTGGGCAGGGGGCTGTTCTTTGGGATCCTTACCTTGTCCTCAGAGAACTCAATCACTTTGCGCCCAGGGTACATAGGATGGGGAGGCGAGGGTGTAGGGTACGGGCTTAGCTTCTCAAAGGCAGGCACCTCCTCTGGCACACTTTCCACACTGCTCTGCGGCTTGCAGCCACCGTTTTGCTGTTTCCCCACATCTCCTCCCTCCTTCCTCACCTGCCCTGCACTATTGCAGGCATCAGGAGGGGCTCCACTCATATCCACATGCACAAAGACATCCTCAGCCATGGGACAGCTGCCACTGCTAGACTTGGCTGAATTCAGAACCAGAGATTCTGGTTTCTCCAAGACTCTGGCAATGACTGAGGTGGGCACAACATCAGATGGAGCCAATGTGTGGGTTGCCTCTTGACCAGGGCCTGAGGACTCCTGAGTGCTGTGCAAATGCTTATTGACCATGTCCTGCAGCTCATAGGGAAGCTAGGGAGAAGGAAAAGGACATTAAAAGGCGGCTGTCATGCAAGCCATTAAGTTCCAAATTATCTGCCCTTTCCATCCAACCTTCACACGAACTTTCTATTCCTTATCTTGACCCTAACATTTGCATATGTCGTCCTGAGGAAGGTATCTGTTTCAACACAAACCTGCCCCATGTGAGGGACTAACAAGGCACTCTAGCTGTCACACCAGCCATGTTTCTAGGCCATGGTTCACAGGCCCCAGTTTGCAAAGAGAACAAGAAAAGACAGCACATGGGCTCAGTTCCCCATGCCTGTGAGCACAGAGACAAGGTCCAGCCAGTGCGTGCTAGGAAGGGGTCTATTGATCTGTGGAAAATCAGCCGGTGGTTGCACTGAAGTGACTCAACAGCCCCCAGAGCTGGGATCTGCAGTGCTCCCCGAATATGGTAATTGCAGCCATGCCACCTTGGCAGCCTGCCCACAGACCAGAATCGATGCCTTCCCTTGTTCAAACCAACTCCACCACCTCATCCCACTTCCTTACTCTCTCCACTTCAAAGGTGCAAATAAGGGGTTTAATACCAAAGCTGCAGGACTAGGGTCTCAACAGGGGGTAAATTCTGCTCAGTATCATGCAAATGGGCGCTACTGCTCTCCCCATCACCCTGCCAAGCTGCCCTCACCTTGGTAACCACACCCATGCAGAGCATGAAGTGGAGAGCAGAGCTCCACATGCCACTCAGTGGCACAGCAAGGTCTATCCCATCACAGCCAGAAGGAAACTGTGTCCAAAGCTGGGGATGGAGGGCATACTGCATGACAACAGCTGGCTTTGAGGCAGACTGTCTGTACAGCTGCTCAGCACCAAGCCCCCTCCAGTGGCATCCACGTGTGACGCAGCGCTCTGGGGGGCAGAATTCAAAGCCCCAGGGACAGGAGACAGCTGGGAGAGAGGTCAAGGTTACCCCAGCAGTAACTGATACACTGACCTCAAGAGTGCTAATTTGAGACACAATGGGGGAGGGAGAGGGTGACATATTGGTCACCTGCTAAGTTAAAAAAGACAAGCACATGGTTTTGCTGAGGGGAACATAAGAAGGGATGGAGACTAGGGGTATGGCAAAGAGAGCTGGGTTAAGGTCCTCAACGATACTTCCAAATTAAGAAGTGATGCTACTAATGTGAAAGGCCTAAACTGTCTTTGCTCATCCTGAGGGCGAGATGAGCTGAACAGACCCCGCAAGGGGGAGTATGAGTTGATACCAACTTCTCCCATTCAGGAGGCCTAAAAGACACCTGCTGCCTCCCACATTTCTCCTCAGATGAAGAAGTGAAGCAGGGCCAGACTAGTGTTGCTTGACTCCTTATCAGGCAGCATGGCCCTTCCATGTGGCCAGGTGAGGAAGGGAAGAGGACAGAGCAGGGTAAGAGAGAGGTCTGTCCTCCTGCCAGCTCCCATCAGGCACCCAGCAGGCTATCAAATTCAAGGTTATTGTGCTTTTTATAACAGCTCCTGGATGAGCTGTGAAATGGAGATGGTGTGAAAGAGGAGCTGGCAGAGGCTCTGTGCTGCCTTCTCAGTGGGAGTGGGAACAGGAGCCCCCCAACACCTCTATCTGAGGCTGAAGGATGAGAGGGCAACAGCCCTGAAGAGAAAGCAAGATGCAGGCAGAGACCATGAGCCCTTCTTCCCCACCACAACAGGACTGCTACTCACATCAGCAAACTTGTGGTTCCTGAAGTGGGACTTGTTACACTTGAGCAGCTGTACTGCAAGGTTACAGTCCTGTCGATAGCGTTCCTGCAAGAAAGGGCACAGGTGAGCAACAGTGTCAGACCAGCCCAATCTCTTACCCAAAAAGGCAACACGTGACCAGACGCTGCTTGAACAGAAGCAGGAGGAGGCATCTGATGAATCACTCATGAGGGCACCTGCCATTCCCTCCTCTCCACACCCCTGTGTTATTTTCTTACAACTCAGCCAAGGTGTCCCTTTCAACTCCAGCCCTTGCTCCTTGCATATACTCTGTCAGTGTATCAACCCCCTCTCCATCTGGGGATTTTAATATTCTCCAAAAGTCCCACCAGATTTGCTATCCCATCCCAGAGGTCTCAGACATGCCTGAAGACACTGCCTGATATTAGGCATTTTGCAGACACACTGGAGGGAATTGAGAGCAGTTAATAGAAACAAGCACCAGATCCAGGAACTTGTATATTAATGGTGCAGAAAAGGCATCAGCTCCCTCCCAGCTCTAGAGTAAATGATCCCTCCATTGGTACAGCCTGGACTCAGGTCAAACCCTAAGCTCAAAAGAGCAAATACATCAAACTTGAAGAGGAGTTCTTCCTTGCACAACCCTTCAGACCCTTTTCTGTTTGTCCCTCCTGTTGTGTGCAACTGTCACACTTCCATACACACTGAAGTCATTCACGTGCTCCTTTACACTTTAAACAAGAGGAAAAGTGCACACCTCACACAGTTCCACAGACATTTGCAGACTGACACTTAGTATCATAGAATCATAGAATTGTTTTGGTTGGAAAAGACCTTTAACATCAAGTCCAACCATTAACGTAGCACTGCCAAGTTACCACTAAACGATGTCTCTAAGTACTACATCTACACATCTTTTAAATACCTCCAGGGATTGTGACTCAACCACTTCCCTGGGCAGCCTATTCCAATGCTTGATAACCCTTTCAGTGAAGAAATTTTTCCTTATATGCAATCTAAACCTCCCCTAGCACAACTTGAGGCCATTTCCTCTTGTTCCATCGCTTGTTATTTGGGAGACTGATCCCCACCTCGCTACAACCTCCTTTCAGGTAGTTGTAGAGAACAATAAGGTCTCCCCTCAGCCTCCTTTTCTCCAGGCTAAACAACACGAGTTCCCTCAGCTGTTCCTCGTAAGACTTGTGCTCTAGACCCTTCACCAGCTTTGTTGCTCTTCTGTGAACACGCTCCAGTACCTCAATGTCTTTCTTGCAGTGAGGGGCTCAAAACTGAACACAGCATTCGAGGCGCAGCCTCACCAGTGCTGAGTACAGAGGTACAATCACTTCCCTAGTCCTGCTGGCCACACTATTTCTAATACAAGCCAGGATGCTTTTGTCCTTCTTGGCCACCCTGCTGGCTCATATTCAGCAAGCTGTCTATCAATACCCCCAGGTCCTTTTCTGCCAGGCAGCTTCCCAGCCACTCTTCCCCAGGCCTGTAGCATTGCATGGGGTGGTTATGACCCAAGCACAGGACCCAGCACTTGGCCTTGTTGAACCTCATGCAACTGGTATTGGCCCATCGATCCAGCCTGTCCAGATCCCTCTGTAGAGCCTTCCTACCCAAAAGCAGAGGAATACTCCCACCTAACTTGATGTCGTCTGCAAACTTACTTAGGGTGACTTACATTGAGTAACACTGAGGGTTACTTACATTGAGTTCCTCCAGCTTATTGATGGTGGTTTTGGCATCAAGCAATTTATTAGTGAGCTCTACAATCTCCCAGTCCAGCGTCTTGCGGTCCATCTCTGCCTTTTTAATCTGGGATGCAAGAACACCAGGTGTGAATCTCCCCAGCACAGAAGAATCTAGCTTCACCACCCACCTCAGCCCAAGCATAGCACAATGACATGTTCAGCTGGGATACAAAAACTTCCAGACAGACAGACAAGGGGGACAGCCTGGCTCTTTACCAAGGGAGGGACTCCAAAGGCCAAATAGAGCCAGCCACTCTGCTAGTTACAGAGACAACAGGTTGAGTTTGAACCTCCTTAATGCAGTATTTCTTCTTGCAGAACAACCATGTTTCCTCCCTGCCTTGGTTCACAGAGTGCCTGGTGGAAAGCTAATGGTTTTGAGCGGTCAGTCCCTTCCTGCCACTGGCAGCAAAGACCTCTGAGCTTGTAACACCCATCCCTCTTCTCTGGGGCAACACAACAAGAACACGGCCCATAAAGATCCAGCAGTCAATGCTGAATGGACAAAGGGTTTGTTTGGCAGGGAACGGGCACCATCTTGAAAGAGTTTAAGCCTTGCTCTAGTAAGAAAAAAGGACCCATGTAGCTTCATCTGGAGGTCAGTTAATGCCCTCCCTAAAGCAGGGAATTTGGCTCTTCAGAGTCCCTAACAGTTCAGGTACAGGGCCAATAGAGACCCAGATATAACAGCAGAGAATGGCAACAGCTCAGAACAACCAAGCCATCCCCTTCTCAAGAAGTTCTTCCAACATCACCCAAGGGTGCTCTGAGGCTGTGACCACCTGGGCCCAGCTATGCATCAGGGGTACAGCACAGCGACACACAAGGGGATAGGGGAGGACAATGCTTCCCACATATGCAGTCTCTTCAGGCACCAGCACAATGAATATTAACCCAAGGAATTCAAGTGCTAGAACCAAAAAAAAAAAATCTCATCCTGGACTACATGGAGGCAATCAGCATCTCAGCTGTTCAACTTGCCTGCTCGCAGCCCAGAAGGGGAAGGAAAGGGAGCAAACGAGGCTCACAGCCATCCATATCTTGTGCAGTGCCACAGCTTATGGGCACCACTTCCCAGCACACCATGCTCCAGCTGGCTCAGAGTCAAATGCTCTTAAGATGGAGCACTGCAAGCTAGGACCTGCTGCATCTGCGGGCAGCTGCTGGATACCAGGTGAGCCCTTGGCTGGACGAGGGCTGGGGCCCCTCCATCTGGGATGGTGTATGTGGGACTGACAATGAAACCAACAGGCTGAGACATGTAAAGAGGAAAAAGAAAGAACACACAAACGAAAAGACGCAACTGCAAAAATCCAGCTTTGGCTGAGAGAGGCCTGAGAGGTGAGTGCACCCAGCGTGTGCCAGCGGCAGCGTGAGAAGGAGAAAGAGAGAAAGAGGGAGAGGGAGAGAAAAGAAACAGCCATGAGTGTTATGAATGCACACAACAGACATACACGCACATTGGCTCTTCTCTGACTGCCCCCATCCTCCCAGGATGACCACCCCAAGACTGGCTGACACAACCCTGGCCTTTTGAGAGGGACTGAAGCAACATGACGGAATACCATGCAATTATGTTGTGGGGAACCAAAGCTCACGTGCATAACCAAGTAGGGGCTCAGTAAATCAAGAAACCAGTTCATGACACCAGCCAGAATGGGGAGTAGATGGTCATGACCAGAATCTCATCCCTCACCCACTGCCACATCTGCTGTGTAAAGCCAGGGCCCCTTCCCCCATCTGGGACTAACACACAGGTTTCTTCCACCTCCCCTCTGTAGTGACTTAATAGCGCACTTACCAGGGCATGCAGCTTCTCCTCCAGGTCTTGGTTGGTTCTCTGGGAAGCAGTGTAGCTGTTCTGCAACCTACAGAAACAAGATACACATTGGAATGGATCTCAGGCACCTACTCAAGTCCCCTTCATAGGAGCCAAGCAAACCACCAACTCCACAAAGATCAGTATTCACTAAGACAACCAGGCATATTAACTGTTCCTCACCCCTGCCTCATAATGGCCTTCAGACCCTAAGCTACTGGAGGCAAGATGAGGTTGGCTGGGTGAAAGGATCCTACAGGGGAGGGTATGAATGACTTTGGAGTACTCCTCTGAGCTATGTCATGTATAAGGAAGGATGGGACCAGTGACTGGATTTTTAACTGAGGTACTTTTCAAGTAAAGTGGTGATGTATTTTCTTGCAGCCATCAGTGGCTGCTTTTGCACATGCAGGGTAACCATCCAATCGGGATCCTGTCTTATATCCAATAGATGAAGAATTCCCTGTTGGTGTCAGCCCATGGTGCTGGCAGCATTCCTACACTGTACCCTGGAGGAATTAATGGCTGCAGAGCCTTTAATTCCCCTATAGTCTGGGCATGCACCTTTCTGGGGATGCAGCACGCCTTTGATTTACACAACAGGGCACAGCCTGCTCACAACAGTTGATGGAGTCCTTGGTAGGAGGGATCTCTCTAGCTCTTTCCCTCTCATTTTCTTTTCCATACCTACGGAATTTGTCCTTGAATTTCTCCAGCTCCTCCCGGTTCTGGCCCAGCTCCATCTCCAAGTAGTCCTGACCTGACTCCAGCTCCCTCTCCATCGCCTCCATTTTGTTAGTCACATACGTCAGCCGTCGGCGCAGCTCCTCATTCTCATGCTGCAGTAGCCTGGGGGATACAGGAACAAGGTACCACTGAGTGCACAAGGGGTACTCCACACCAGTACCCCCACTCCACCGTCCTGCTCTAGGGCCCAGGGCCCCACACAAGGGCCCCAGGCAGTTGGGAACTGAACTGGCAGGAGACTCCTACACATGCAGTAAGAGGTGTATCATTGTCAGAAGGGAGAGACTCAAACTCTCTTGGAGCAGGGGCAAAGAAGCACATGCCAGCTGGCCAGCCGTGGCTCCCAGCTCCCTCTCAGGTTACAGTGCTTGGATAAAGCCCGCTAACCAGATGAGCTGCGCAGCTCCAGTGTCCCTCACTGGTGAATGAAACCTGCTCAATAATTTATCCCAGTCCAGGTTAGAAGAGTTGAAGGCAAAAAGAGTAAAACCATTTTCTCCTCCCCTGAAACTGTTCAAAAGCCTTCACACCTTTAATACATGGTGGAAAGAGGACTCCACAGAGCCTTAAGCCCAGAAGCAGAGCTGGTTAGGTGCATGTACAGATGTGATCACAGCTGCCACTCAGTCCCATTCCAACACAAACTGCTCTGTTCCTCCCAGGCGAGACATGCCTGGTGGTCAGAAGGATTTCCTATTGTTTTTCATTCCTTTGTGCTCAGTTGCTCAGAGAAACCCAGAAGCACAGCTTCTCTCTGGCAGTGCAAGCTTGCTCCTCACTGTGGCTCGGAGCTCAGTGCTAGCAGCTGTCTGTGCCCCACATCACCACCAGCAAAGGGCTCAGCTCTCACCCTCAGTCAGCAGCAGGCTTCTGCGTATTGCTTCTGGTGGCTTACACCAAAACAGTGGCAACAACAAGAAGGGTTAAAAAAAAAAAGCAATTCTCCCTCCACCTGTATTAAAGGCTTCACCTCCTACTTTCTTTCACACCCACCAACTCCTCTGCCTGCACCTGCACTGGGAGTCTATGTTCCCTCCCCCTCCAGGGGGAGAGACGTGCAAGGCAGAGGTTGGCAAGGCACAGACCAAAGCTCTGCCCACATGGCCTCAAGAAGATTGAAGATCTGAGAGGAGCCTGCAGGGCCAGTCAGCTTCGCTGTGCAGGTGGCACAGGCAGGATGCGAGGAATCAGCACCTCCACAGTTGCAGTATGACAGGCATAAAGGGGGAGCAGGACACTTACTTCATCCTTTCTGCATCCGTCAAGGGTTCCTGCACAGGGAAGAAAACAGCTGTGAGATTCTTTCAGAGGAGGAGCTGGTCTCTCAGGCTGTCTTAAAGGGCAGTCTTGGTTGCTAGACCCTACGTGTGACTCTTCTTCACCTGCTCTGACAGGTCACGCTAGGCAAGCTTAGAGCTGCTAGGATCTTTACACACCACTCAGCTTTCAGATACCAAGACAGACTGTGTGTTCTGGTTCAGGGTAGAAGAGCTAGACTAGAAACCACCACACAAGTTAGGTAACTTTAGTCTCCCACGATGCAATCTCAGCATCTCTTGTAACATCACCTTAGCTGGTGTTTCAGCTTCCTCCACATCCACAGTTAGTGGGTAGCAGGAATCTCACAGGCCAGCATACACTGAGGATTAAGTTTTCACCACAGCAATCACAACACGCTTGAAGCCCCACAAAAAGAAGGGGAGAGAATAATCTAGGAGCTGAAAAATGTGTTTACAATTTACACCACTCAGATTGTGCTGTGAAATGGGGTTATTTCTGCAGACCTGAAACCAGCTACTGTAACTATTCTGGGATAGGAGAAGAAACACCAAAGGTCAGAAAAGCCTGTGAAAGAACTTTACATTCTGGCCAAGACCCCCAGAGATGGCTGGAGCAGGGACCTGCAGAACAAGGAGACATAGCACAGTGACAAGAGCTATTCTCACTTCCTTTGCACTCTCTGTCAACCTGTGAGATGGCTGCTGCTTGCCAGCACAGCTGGGAGAGATTTAATTAGCACTAGAAGCAACAGCATTTTGTGTGAAAGCCCAAGACTCTGACCATTCTCACAAAGTCCAAGCTGCCCACGGACTATTTTTGGTGCTTGGTACCAACAGCACTGCACAAACCCAAAGTGCTGCCACACTTCAGATTGTCCATTAAGTGTCACAGCCAGCTCTGGGCTGAGAGGCCATGCCAGACAGTTGCGGTTGAGGTTGTTGAGCTGCTAGCAATATTACAGAGGGCAAACCACGCCAGTCCCGGCCCTAAGACATCATGGGGCTACTGCCTTCATCAATTCACAGTTCAAAAGAATGGTCCTTACCACCTGCATACTTCCTCCTGTCCCTAAAGGCAAGGAAAGCATCGGTCCATTCTTTTCTTACATCCTGACTTCACATGGCAATCGGTTAATTCATGCAGAGTTATCTAGCAACTGCCTCCCCTACCCCACTAAACACACACACAGCAGATGCTAGTGACCAGGCAAAGGGGATAATGCAGTTCCTATTAAAACGAGGCGATGACCCCAAAACAGGCTGGAGAAAAGGAAAGGCTTACAAAGACCTGAAACAGTCATC
The DNA here is from genome assembly GCF_000708025.1 of Charadrius vociferus. Taxonomy (NCBI): domain Eukaryota; kingdom Metazoa; phylum Chordata; class Aves; order Charadriiformes; family Charadriidae; genus Charadrius; species Charadrius vociferus. The sequence goes on along the minus strand of NW_009647419.1, from coordinate 3,233,102 downwards.
ATACAAAGATCCAGTACCCCAAGACAGCCAGGCAGAGGGCACACACAAAGCACCGGGAGCATCCCAACACCTCGTAACAACAGAGCTGCCAGCCTCCTGCACACTCTTGCTGCCCTGCAGCCTGGAGGGCTTCCAACCTGCAAACACCTGGGAAGTCTGCAGTGGGGAGAACAGTACCAGCTCCTGCCTTCCTAACTCCTGGGCCCAAAGGGAAGCTGGTTCCTCCCAGGAAGATATACCCAACTTGGAGCACAGCCATGAGCGGCACCCACGAGAGAGCAGCTTCTGGTGATTAAGCACCCACAACATGAGGCCTGAGGGTCTGCTCTCACTCTCCCCACTGGTATTACAGACTAGATGAGATCCAGGTGGGGCCTTTGGCCTTTGTGAGAGCCCTGTCTGTGAGCCAGTGGCCCTGGCACCTACCTTGTTTAGTGCCAGGCTGAAGGAAGGGGAGCATCTAGATGGGTTATGTCCCTCCTCCTGACTCCAGCTTGTTGGAGTGGAGAAGGATCCTTTCTCTGGGTAGTTCGTCTCCACTGCACGCTTCTGCCCAAGCTTAGCACACAGATGGTGTGGCTGTAATAGACGTGAACAGGGACTGCTTTCATCCCTTCTGCCCTCTGCACTGCTTTTCCATGAAGACAGTGAGTGTTGCTGCCCAGAGGATGTCCCTGCCAGCTGCTGTAGCTCATCCTGACATAGATCTACTACCCTTCTCTCCAGGGAAAGGAGTTTTTCCTTACTGTCCTTCCTCCCAAGGACGGTTTTCTTTCTTAGTCTGGAAGCTCTCTCAGCCTCCTCAGCACACTTTCTCTGGCACAAAGCCACGCCCAGCCCCTCACATTTCTTTTCTGCTTTTCTTCTGCTTGGGCAGGGGGATCTTTCAGTTGTACGCTTCATTTTGACCCCTTGCTGGTGACCTTCCCCTCGGCCTTCTGGCACGGAGCTTCTGGGGAAAAGGGCAGAGTTCTGGTCTCGTTCTGCTCCCCTGGTCTCTCCCAGTGAGCGCAAGCGGATGGGACTCAGCACCCGCTGGGTAATCTCATCCAGGAACTTGGAGAACTGCAGTTTTTCCTCTGTGATCTTCTCCCTGCGCTTGACAAAGTCAGCAGCACTACTGCTACTGTGCTCCAGTGAGCACTTCTCCCTGCGGCCGAGGCAGAGCTGAGGATCACTGTACTTGCGTGAGCCACGGCCACGAGAAAGCATCTCTACCGAGCGGGACTTGCGTAAGTTCTCAGGGCATGGGCCTGTCACGTTGGTCTGCTTCAGAATCCCTTTGAGAGGCAGTTGTGTAGAGGAGACCCGAAACTTCCTTGGTGTCAGGACTTCAGGAGGCTCTTTAAACATAAGCGAGCGTTCCAGGCTTCTACTCTTGAAAGAACAAGTGGGACGGCGTCTTTCATCTCCAGACACCACAACTGTTTCCATGCTACGGCTCACAAATTTGCTGAGGTGCCCATGACTGTGGCTTGGGCACCGCTTCCCACTTCGCTGCCCCATCTTCCCACCACGTGGAAGTGCTGGCGAGACAGTCTGACTCTTGATGTTCAACTCTGCTCTGCACCCTGTCACTTCCTTCTCACTGCTGGACTCCAGGGACCACGATGAGAAGTTCCGGTTGCAAACCTCAAAACCCTCTGCCTGTTTGAGCTGGCCTGCCTCGGTGTAACTAAACCCTGTTTGCTGGTGCAATGGTGTTAAGCCCTTTGCCACCCGGCAAGCTGTTACCTGACTCTGCTCAGCCAAGATCACTCCATCCTGGTCGTCACGAATGATGGGTACCTCATGGCGGACCTCACGATGCTGTGGGGGTGCCTTGCGGTAAGGCTTCTTTGATGGAGCTGTGCTCGACATCCTCCCACCTGCGTGGCTCCGAAAGCGGGTTATCTACCAACAGCAGAAAGTGCACAGAAGAGTGAGTCACAGATGCTCCATCGAACCCTAGAAGTGACCCAGCAGGAATTCGGCTCCCCTGGAGTCCCAGAGCAGGTCCCCATGCAGAGTGCTAATAGAGCAGGGAAAGGATGTAGCCACAAGCTTTGAGCAGCAGCTGCAGGAGAGGGAGCAAAGTAAGAGGTAGCTGTGTCCTTCTCCCAGCCAGTGAGAGCAGAGGGCTGGCACATCCTCTCCGCCCCTCTACACACACTCACTCACGTAGTTTGTGTGTGTCCAGATTATATATAGCAAACGAGAACAGACCTCACAGCAGCATATTGATCAGGCTCTTTAGGAAAGGCCTTTTCCAATATGGAAACTGCAAGCCTTACAGGCAGCAGTGACAGCTGGAGCCGGAGTTATTGATCATGTGCTGTCACTGTCAGCAGAGACTATGTGGGAGGAGACTCCAGCCATTAAAGAGCCCAAACCCAGAAGTTTTTGGTTTACACTGGAACCCCAACGGAGCCGACAACAGGAGGCTTGTCAGAACGAGGTACCATACCATTACAACCGCTCACTCTGTTAGAAAAGGCAAAGACCACCCCCAAGTCACAGGTGGCATCAAATTAGGCAGCAATGCCATTGATGTTGGTACCTAAGGCCAGATTTTGCAACATGCAACAGTACCACTAGTGGAAAGACTAGATTAGTCCCTTTACCCCAGCCATGCTGGGCAGGATTCTTCCTGCTGCAGGAGTAGTAGCAGTACAAGAGCAAAAAATGGGGTAGAAGGAAAGCACCTATCTTGTACACATGGAATAATCTCCTTCCTTTCCACCACTTTGGGACAGCAGTGGAGGGCAGGAAGACTTCTCAGACACGCACTTCTCATTCCCCTTTCCCTTGCTGGATCCTAACGTTCATCAAGCCTAGCATCTCTGCAATCATCAGCACCTGACCTGCAGTACTTCAAAGTGCAGGACCTGCCTCAACTCAGATCACCCTCTCCCCTTTTCTACAGGCAGGGTCCTTTGACTCCCATTCACATACCTTCAAGGCAGTCAATGGACAGACTGGGTCAGTGACCCAGCAGACTTCACTTGCTTTGCGTTTTGGCCAGTGGAGTTTTACATGTTAAGCATCTAAATGGAGCCCCAAGAATTCTCTCCAGTTCTTACTGACTCTTGCCTAGCTGCATCGTCTTGACACTTAGACTGAGTCCCCTGGGAGAACACGCAAGTGTGAACTGTCTGCATGAAGCACAGAGTGGCTCCAAGCCACAAGAGGCCCCACACTTCACAGGAACATTTGCAAGCTGTCCTCCACTCGGCTAAGAACATAAACTCACAAAAGTTTTTCATGCCTTTCTACAGACATGAACAACTTCCTAGGACTAACCTGTAAATCTCCACCATCAGAATGCTGGGAACTCTCCCTTGCTGCAGTCATTCCCTCAAAGTCCCTTCTCCTAAAAAGGCTCAAGTAGCTGAAGAGATCTCTAATACTTTAGAAAGATCACATCCAGCATACCAAATGCACATTTGCATCCTCAAGCAAAACAGATGGGTCTGGCTTGCTGGGAAGACATTTCTTCTCAAAGACAAATGCTGAAATCCTGACCAGAAACAGGTTTGTCAACACCCCACCAACAAACAGGCGGTCTACAGGACTCTTCCCTCAATTCCTGCCAGGCTACAGACAGGAGATGTGCATGGAGATATCCCAAGCTGAAATCACAATCATTTCTCTAGCCCACAAGGACCTGACCACTTACCAGCCTGGGCTCAAATTTGAAGTCTCATGAAGCAAGGATACTCACTCAGATGCCCTGCAGAAGAGAAACAAATAGCTTAGCATCCATCAAAACAGCTAGTTTGAAATCTCACCCCATAAATGTGTAAGGAATAGGGAACATTTATAACCAAGGACAATTGGATGGTCACCTCACTCCAAGTACCTGCCCCAATCCACATCAGATCTTCTGAAAGTAAATGAAATTAGCTTAGGATAGTTGGGCCACATAGCCCAGCAAGAGCTGGAAAGGCACATGGCACGCAGATGTCCAAGGCACTCAGGCAACTGGGACCATACAAACTCAAAATTCATGAAGCAATAGCTTCAAAGAACCTTGGTTTCAGGAAGGACTAAACAAATCTCCTGTGAAATAGGACCCTTCCAGCTAATCTTCCCTGCTACTGCAGTGGGATGCTAACTGTGAAGCCTTCAGCACAGAAGCTTGGTAACGCTAACAACTACCTCACTTGTCCTTTTAAGTCAGTGCTTCTCACCTACAAATGAGCTCGCATTCATCAGACACTTGTTTGAGCCAAAACATTACATCCTTGTGCCTACAGCTGTGATAACCCACATGTCCACAAGAGAGGAAGGAAAGCTACTCTCTGACTTCCAGCAAGCAGTGTGCCATGCTCTACCTTGCTTCTAACCGGCTTCTGTAACATAGTGTCCAGCCAACCAGGGATACAACAAAAGTTCAGAAACTACCTTCCTCTCTGTTCAAAGCCCCAAGCACCCATCACTACAAGAAGAGAATTGGGTTGATCTGGGAGCCAGTTGTAAAAGCGTAGCTCTGGGGCCATCACTTTGCCACTGGCACAAGAGAAACTGCAGTGGAGCCTTCCCTTCCCTGATGCACTTCTGCTGTTGTGCTGCTTTTTCCCAGTCAATGGCACCAAGCCCTGGGAGGTGGGACAGGAGCGCAGGGTGGGGAGCAGTTGTACATACACAGGGAGAGCCAGATTGAAGGTGAATGGAACAGGCAGGCAACCAGGACCACGCAAACTCAAGCTTTGCCAAAACAAACTGAAGAGGTGCCCTAGTGCTGGCCCTGCCCCAGTAACATGTCTGGCCCCTTTCCTTACTACAACACCATAGTCGGGTCTCAACTAGCACAGGAAAAAACAGCTTCACAACAGCATAAGTGCTCTGCAGGGCAAAGCTGTAAAGTACAGGGGGAGAAAGAGAGAGTGGGAGACCGTGCACCTCCAGGAAGGACCAGGCCAGCACAGTTTGAATCTGCTTTTCCACCAACTCCCAGCACGAGCTGGTTCAGCACCAAGGCAAAACCACCAGCCACATGAGCTGGCAGACAAGCAGAGGCTTCCAGGAACAGCTGCACCCATGGGTCCACACATGTTTCCATTGCAGAGGTGCTCAGAATGAACACGCCAAGGCCCCCCTGTCTCAGCACACAGTTCCTCAGGTTCAAACAGGATTGTCCTGCTTCCTACCCCAGAGTCAGCAACTATGCTTGCTACCTGCCATCTCATCCCCACCTACCTGGAAAAGATACCGAGATTTGAAACCTACCCTCACAATCTGAGAATTTCCAGAGACAAATACTCACAGTGCCTCCAGGCAACTTTACCTCAAACAAGGACTTACAGATCCAAAGTGACGACGTGTCCAAACATTTCTGACCGCTTGTCTCCGAATCAGCTTTCCCCTGTCAGCTTCCAGCAGCATCTGGCCAACAGCTCCTGAAACTTGAGAAAGGAAACTTGGTGTCAGTCACCTATTAGCACAACATGGAAGCAGCCAGGCACGCGCAGAGCGACCCACAGCCAGGTGCCAGGGCAGGAGTCGGCAGCAAACTGCTGCACCATCAGGCTACTATCTAATGCCAGGACCCTCCAGTGAAGTGAAATAAGCTCGTCTTCACTGTGTCTCAGAAAAGGAAGGACTTTTAGCCATCTCTCCACTGAGCAGGATGCCTGTGCAGACCAGCAACCAACCTCTGAAAGGCAGATGTTTTTTCTAGATGGCTCCAGGGGTCATGGCTTCCCCACCTGCATTCCTGTCCAACACCAGGAATCCAGTCCCTATCATGCTGCTCCAACCACCCTGCCACACCAACCTAATTTTGTTTTGCAGACTTCCCTGCACTGAACAGCACAGTTAAGCTCTTCTTGGCTACAATACCTGAGTATCCTTTGCTACCACAGGAAAGAATCACAAGGTGGCTCAATTCACCACACCTCTGTTCAGAGAGGAGCAGATACTCTCTGCAGAACAGATGGACCTTGTGCTCTAAAGCAGAAACGCATACAGGTAATACCCAAAAATAGAAGACGGCACTAATTCTGCTCACCACGCTATTCACAAGCATCTCTCTGAAGAAGCTTGCTGTCAAGTCCACGTTCTGACTACCCTGTAGAACTCAGCTTTAGCCTGGAGCTACAGCAGGAGGCAGCTCTTCAGCTATTCTAATTAGCACTGTAATACAAGAGGAAACTTAACCTCCTGGTCCCTTTTATCTGCCCTTTCAATCTCTCATCAGTAACGTTCCTTAACATTTACAGTCCTCTTCCTAGCAGGCTATTGTCTGCAGTAGCTCCAGTTCTACCATCTTCTAGTTACTATCCACTGTAGTTCCAGTCTCATTTCTAAGCTCACTGACAGTTACAGCTTCACTGGAATGGCTCATTGAGGGCTACGAGGCTTGGGCTCACATTGATTAGCATCAGCCATAGTCACCTCTTCCAGGCAAACAGACATGAACACACAAAGGGTCAGAAAACTGCAGTGGAAACCTAACAATTTTCTTTGTTAATGTAAAAAGATGAGGATTCCTCCACATCCTACAAAGACAACACACACAGCCTCTTTCCTCTTCACACTGAGGCAGTGCAGTGACAGTGACTTAGTGCAGCTGCACAGGCAGTATACAAGCTTGACTCTAGCTGTTTTTACCAGACAGCATCCCTCAGTGTAAAATCCACCCTCTCCACTTGCAGTGTAGCCATGTTCTCTGTGTGGTCCGAGAAAGGCAACAAATTTACCACACACGAGGAACAGATTTGGTCTAGCACAGAACTGCTTAAACTATCCTATGCAGGGCCCACAGAACTAATAGCCACTTGGCATGCATGCAAAACCACACCACCACCCATTCTGTTAGCATCACTTTGTCTCCAGTAACAAGAAAGAAGTCCATAATGTACAAATAAAGATCCAAAAAAGAACCCCTTGGACAAAAGAGGAAAGCACTGAAGGAAAAAGTGACATCTGTAGACACTTACTGTCTTCCTGATACTTGTCAAGTCCCCTGAGGCCTGAGGTAGCTAGTACTTCACTTTGGTTCTAGGATGCCTACAGTTTCTACCTGCTTGCTGCAGCTGAACATTCCCTTGCAAAGGGGCAGAGGACTTGCAGGGTTTTCCTCATTATCACCTTCTCTTTTGTTGCCTTCTCTGACCCTACAAAACAGACAGCTTACCAGTGTTCAGCCTCAGCAGCCTCCCTTCCTCAAGAGAAACATGGTGATTATGTTGCAGAGAAAGTTTCTTATTTCAGGCATTGTCATCTTTCCAGCCTTTTCCTTTTAAAAACAGCATTTCTTTAAGCTTGCTCTTTATTCCAAAAGATAAACTTATATGACAGGAAAATACATTCCATAACACGGTCACAGCCACATTTGTTTCTAGTGCAACACTGCAGAAACATTCTTGGCTATCACTGAGTCAGAGTACTCCAAAAAAACTCCAAACACAATATTCACATGTAAAAAAAACTGCTGCTACTGCTCTGTGCCACATATCTGATATGGCACCACAGCTAATCGAGAATTTTCACCCTGTTTGGGCCAACCTATACTCCAAATGCATACCCAATACAGTACCCAATACAGGACATTGGTACATCCTGCTTTAGGCGGCAACAACATCTCTTCACCAGCATCACGAGAAGTAAAACCAAGAGAAACTTGTCCAGTTGTCTTCTTGTGCTTATGGATAGAGGCAACCTTAGCCTTCACATGTCTCAAGATGGACTACGTGAGAAGCTGCTGCAGTAAGCCTGATCAAAACTACTAATCAGCAAGATGGATGATGCAATAACTGCATCAAGGGGTCTTGTCCAGGACAGAAGAACAAGCTGTGTGAAGTTAAAAGCAGCACCTCTAGACTGCTGGTGCCAAGTACAATGAAAAAGGACTGCAAGGTTATTAAAGGATGCTTTAACATTTAATGAGAGAGATCTTTTCATTCAGAGAAGGCATCTCAATTAAAAATACATTCCGATCTGTTCTGCTGCTGGCTACTTTGAGGCTGATTTTAAAATAAAAGGATGACAGCTTCCAGTGCAGCAACTTGCATCTCAGTTCTGCTTGTACATTAATGCTCACGATTCAGATCTGAGTAATAGCATTATAGTGACTCTTGGATTAAAATCGAGTTTCAGGAGGATTATTGCTCATTCTTGCTTTTCCATACCAATTAACCTCAACTGTTAGGCAGAAACCTCTGTTCCCTGCATGGGAACACTTCCAAGAGCTATCAAGAAAAAGGGATCAGGCTAACTGTTGAACAACAGGCCATGTAACAAGCCCTACTTAACACCTAACATATTTCCAAAGAACATGAAATCCCTAGACTCTACACTCTTACATAGTTCTTGTTGAATGTAAATGCCACCGGACATACCATGTGCCTATCATACCACCACAACATGTGGAAGCCTCTTAAAAGCAATCAGAACTGGACTTTCTTTACAGCCCCGCTCCTTTCTTTCACAATGCAAAGATCCCAGTCCCTCTAGTTCAGTTGCACTCCATATCCTTAAGTATGTACTTTATTATCTACTCTTTGCTGTGTAAAGAGTAGCTGAGCTTCCCTAGCCCTTTCACAAAAGCCAGGACAGATCAGCGCTGCCCAGGAAACACCAACGTTGCTAACATGTAACTGGAATAGAATGCAACAGCTGATTAACATCTGAACAAGAACAGGACAGGAAGTGAAGGACCCGAATCCAATCCCCAGAAGGAATGTTAATGGAGAACAAAAATACCCAGGGGAGATTTTGACCAGGAAATGAACACTAGCTTTCTAATGCATACAAAAGCATAGAACCACCTTTAATGGCTACATCTGAAATTGCACAAGAACCACCTTGGCAAAAGGTCATTTGCCAAGTTACCTTTAGCACTGACAGCTACATCAGAGGCTAATGACAGCTTCTCACGCAGAAACACTGACACACCAGAAGCCTGTTTAGTTTGTTCAGTGATTCCGTTAGCTTGATCTCTTTAGTTTGTTCAGTGATCCTTCCAATTCTCACAAGGTGGTATAGGTTGCAAACTTCCAGAGCCTCTTCACCTTTGCACCTCGGGTTTCATGTCCTTCCCCACTTCTTACCTGTGTTCTTTTAAGATCTTCCATGGGAAAACTTTTGGAGCATGTTTCTCAGATATTTAAAGAGATGTACACCAGGCCATTAGAAAACAAACCACCAAGATTTGGAGAACTCACAAATGTTCCTGAAAATAACTGTCTGGACTCTGATAGAAAAAGCAAGTCTTGATACTCTTAACAACACGTATCTGGCAAAAAGCTGGTAGATCACGTGAAGGAATTTTGGGAACCAATGTCTTAAGCTTTCTGAAACACAAGCTACGGAACGGCTACAGCGAGCAAACGTTTGAAGAGAAGTGAAAGAGGGAGTGGGTGAACATTTCTGTAGAAAATCAACTCATAGAAATTCCCTTCCCAGACCTCTGTCAGCTCCTGTGCTATGTACGAGAGAAAGAAAAGGAAAAAATATAGAACCATCTATTAGCTTCCCAGAGCATAAAATAAAAAGGCATTTAATTAGGACAAGCTATGAACAGCTTAAATTCTTCAACCACTGCGAAGTGGACTCAGTCCCTGTAAGTATTCCCTAAGTCTCACACAACCCCCAGCAATTATTATCAGCAGTCCTCTCGTTTCAGCCTTTGGCTTCAGAAGTTCTGGGGAAAATGAGTCTCCAGGTCTTCAGTGCCAGGGACCGAATGTCACCATGCTGTCCCTCCAGCAGAGAATATAGCAATGCTAGAGAATGTTCCATTACTGCAACCTATATACTTGCCTCAATATGCTCTCAAAAACATCCCCTCTGAGAGTTGCAGTGATGCACAGATGGCTAACACACTATGCAGTATCTACATAGCTGGACAATGGAGCAGAGCACATTATTTGCATTATTTACAGAGGACAGATGAACAAATTGTTGCAGTGACCCAGCCCACAGAGCATCTGCAATGTTTAGGAGGCATTACGTCCAGCCTTGATGCTTGCAGGTGCTGGCAAAAGCAAATTTCAAGAACTGACATGGCTGTTTACAGCACCTAGTTTTATTCCAAAATGCTATCACTACAACCACGCTTGCGGAGTAATTCATGTGCTGGTTTTGTTCCCACAGAGCCTTCACCCGCAAGCAGAAAACACAGGACGTATTGATTAGAGTTATCCTTTTCAACAAGAAAGAGAACTGACATCTGCGGTAATTACAGAGTAACTTGTTCCTTGGCCATGAGTTTTGTACGTGCGGAAGTCACCATACATACTGAGGCACATACTGGGGAGAGACAGTGACCAGGAAACAGCATCAAAATCGAGTGAAATTTCTCTCAAGCGCTGCCTAGCTGTGGAAAAGTCCAGCTCAAACCTGCTCAGCCGTCTGAATCTTTTGAAACATTAAACATTTGTGAAGGTGTTGAGATGCTGCTTTTGCTGCATACACAGCACGCTAACCAGATCTGCAGGAGCTTTTATTGACAGGCTGAGGAGGAACCTTAAGATAACATTCCAGGGGTCTCACACCTCTATCAGACAAGAAAAAGCCTGATTTATAAGGAGTAATCTACTTTAATCGAGCACTATGGCTAAAAATTACCAACTTCTACAAAGGTTTGCAATGATCAGTTTGCCCATCCTCCACCAACATGCACCACAACAGACTCTTTCATTGCACTATCACATAGCTGCAGCCAAACACGACATACTGTTCAGCAAGTAATAAAAATGATCAGCTTTTTCCCCAAGGTCTTGTCTACATATACACTGTACTAAATTAAATTGACTTAGAAAATAATGTAAAGCGGTATAACCCTCCTGGGTAAATGTTCTTAATTCAGTTTAAGAGCACTTCACGTTGAATCAACTAAAGTTAAATAGATAGATACAAGACACAAACTAAATTAAGGATGCCTATACAAGAATGCTGCACTAATATAATCACAGCTGTTTCTAATCTGATTAAGTTAAATCAGTACAACTTCCCTGCAATGGCAAAATCCTTACCAATATTGAAGTTAACCCCTTTTTTGCCCTTTTCTGCTTCCAAAAAAAGGTTTTGCTGTTTTTTGTGTTTGATTTTTGTCTTAAAAACAACCCAGAGTGGTACAACCCTTTTTGAATCAATATAAGCTAGCCACACTACACAAGGTATATTAAAGTACTAAAGGTGCTGACATTTATGTGACTTGAAAGTTTCACTACTCATGTGCCAACTAAACATAATAATAATGCTCAGACTGGCATGGCATAACATTTTCTCTACTCTCCCCAAGCAAGAGAGGAAGGGTGATCACAAATACTTGCACTGTATCCTGCTTTCTATACACCCACTCAGCTTTTGCTTGCTGATGTCCAATATATCTGGAGCAGTTCAGACACTGGGAAGGCAATGTTCCCCACTCTCTCATTCCTAAGGGTATGGCTCACCAACAGCTTATCTGAGCAAACTGGAGTGTGGAGTTAGAGCACGTTATCTAACTGCCCCTAGGCATGGTCTTACTATCACCCCTCTTCCACCAAAATATGAAGTTCTCTGTCTAACTGTGGGGTAAGCACATACACAAAACGAGTCTGAGGTCAAAGACCTCAGTCTTTTTGGTGCTACAAAATCCACACTCTAAAATCACCTCTCACCTCTCCAGTTCCCACTGCAGTTTCCTCGTGAAATATATTTGTCAAAATTAAATGCCAGCAATTCCAAACTTACCGTTTGGGGTTTTTTTTCTTCTCCATTCCTCATTCAAAATTATATGAACTGTCCCTCCTGACTATCAAGACTTAATTTATCTTAAGTCTTTTGTTACTCTCATCTCTGCCTACTTCTTCAATCAGGTCTCTTTGAGCTCACTCCAACCTTCCTTACATCTACTCCAGCAACTCAGCCATCACCTTCTCATCACTGCTGTCTTCTACTGCCATCTCTGAGCTACCATTATACAGAACTAACTTCCCTCCAGTGCAACAAGTTTTCCATGTTCCGTACAGGAAGACAATAGCGAGAATACTCTCAGAGCCACTTGCAGAGAACTACATTCCTCCCTGGCCTTCAGAAACTAAATTGTGCCACAAGTCTGAACAACATGGTGAGCTGTCACTTCTGCTGAATACCAGGAGCAGCTGCCAAATCAACCAGAGTTGTAAGTTCATTTAATTATTATTTTTTCAAAGAGCTATTTTGAAGCCATGATCACATGGTAACACGTACTATAGGTACACACAAAAGTTCAGTTGCTAAGGGAACCACGCTTCCACAGTTTCTATTTTACGAGATTTAAATTTCAGCTCTCAACGGACTGCAGGAAAATTTTCGCAATACACTCTTTGTTCTTAAGTCTCAGATTCACACTGGTAGCTTCCAGCAATTATAAGGTTACGTGGCCCCACACCAACTCTAGGATTCATGCTCACCTTACATACATGCAATGAGGAAGGCAGGAACAATTTCCATTCCATAAGTAAAGAAATTGAGGTACTAGGAGAAAAGACAGCTCTGTGCACTGGTTTTGCATTAAATTCCATGTAAACGAAAAATAGCCTTAGCTGTTATAAGAAAGGAACTGTAGGAAAATTCAGCAAGACACAGCCTTACTTCTTGCACGTATAATAGGAGTGTTCTGGGATAGAAAAGAGAAGGAAAATGTGCATGAGCTAAACACCTACCTGACAGCAATTGGGTTGAATAGCCTGCAATTCTTTATAAGTACAAATAGAGCAGCAACCCTGATCCAGTAGTAGAACAATATTTGTATTATACTCAATTCTCTCTGCTGCTGGGGTTTAATCGCAGAAAGAATCGTTTTGGTTTAATTAGCTTTTCCCTAGCAGATGGTCAGATGTGAGAGGCAGAGAATGGTACAGGCTTAACTGTTGGGTGATTGTGCAGCTGCATCTGTAGCTGAACAGTTAAACACGTCCAGGAGTCCAGCTGTAGTTTGCACGACACAGTCCATCTCTGCCATTAGCCAAATGTCAGCTTCCTCTTTCTCCAGATTATATATCAGCCAGAGGCACTACCCAAACACAGGCAAACAACTAACACGCAGTCTCACCACCATCCCCTTTCTTAGACAAAACCCTCAAACCTTAATCAACTGAAAGTCCCTCTTTCTTTGGTGACAGAAGCACATTCAGAAGCATTGCCATGGAAACTTGAGCCATCCTCTGTGCTATTCATCAGAGAAGATCTAGCACAGAAATATTTTATGATCTCTACAGTACTAAATACAGACAGCAGACAGTATAATGAAGTAAAATTACAGACTCTGGCATTGTGTGAGGATAGCAGTGGGTCATTCTTCAACCAAGCCACCTGATCCTCACTTCACCTTCAACGAGCAATAGCTCGTTATAAGCTGGCAGGGAAAAGCAGCATAGCACTGAGAGAAACAGAAGTGGTGTTAGAGGAATAAACCTATCCAGCCAAAGGAAGAAAGGGGTTCACAGCCTCTTCTCAAAGCTGATCACATCCTGCCACTTTCCCTTCCCAGAGGTTATAAGCGATGTTGCTACTGACTCCTCTGCAAAGCAGGATTCCTACTGAGCACAGATACCTCCCACTTAACCCAAGTCACAGCCATTGCCTACTCTGAGACCACATCAAGTATTCCCCATCGACTTCCACTCAGCCTCTGCACCCAGGCGTGATGTGGAGTGTTAGAGCACCCACACCTACACACCGGCAGTAGTCGTCTCAACAGGCTGCAAAGGCATAACAAGGAAAGGAGACTGCTTTCAAAACATGCTTTGGGCCTAGCAGATTCAGGGCCTGAGCCAAAGGCAGGAACAGGCACAAAACCTGTCTCAACTCTGTAAACAATAGAGCAGCATGGCTCCTGAAGCAGAATGTAACCCTGGAGCACCTTCTCTCTTTTTTGTGGTGTGGGCCTGTAGTTAATCTGCCTCAGTTTGCCTCATTTGTTGTTTTTTTTTGTGGAGTTTTTTGGGGGGTTGGTTTTTTAAGCTTTTTTTTAATTATTATTATGATTCTCTTAGTCTTCAGCACCACTGAACTGCTGAGAGATTTTATTCTGAGAGTTCAGTCACAGAAATACAACATGGTTTAATCCACCTTAGGAAAAACAAACAGATCCACCCACCCGTCTTTCATTGGTGACCTGTACAAAGCACGCAACTGGCTGTGGCTCTTCTCTCCCTGTTCACCTGGGCTCCAGGTAGTCCCTTTAGCAGCAGGATCCTAACTAAAGCAGAGGGGACCTCCACCCCTGCCCTACAGGCTGTATGTGAGGAGGCTGCCTGTCACCAGCAGTCACAGGTTGCACTGCTAGTCCTTCTGTATATGCTGTATTGTACCTCCTGGGTTCACCTTTCTCCCCTTGGGGGGATAACCACAGATGCCCCACCTAAGACCGAGCAGGGTTGGTTCAGCTCTTTCCTCAGACACAACCCCTCCTCAGGGCACAATCAGAGCTCTCATCAACCATCTCTTTCGACTTTTGTCATCATTACTAGCACCACTGTTGTTCTTCAGCCTGAGCTAATAATGAGCATAAATTGTCCCAAGGGGCAATTGCAATGAAGGCCCAGAACTTTAGTTTTACCACAAGGTCAGCTTGTCCAGACCAGCACTACATACCCTGCCCAGCATTGCTCTTTTAAAACTGAAATGCTTAGTCTTTACCACCTTTATCCTTTGGGATAGCGTAAGACCATTAATTACTCTGAGCTTAAGTAAAACCATCTCCATTTTAGCCATGAAGACAAGCTCTTCACCTCCACAGGGCTCCTCCCTGTAGAACCCTATGTAAGTAACCTCTATGCAGCTCTTCAGAGAGCAAGGTGGGAATGAGAGATAGTCGAGCTGCAAGTGAAGACACCTATCCTCAAAGGGGCTCTTACTGAGAGCAGAGGATGATCGTCCCCAAATATCCTAAAGAAAGAAAGCCACCATGTTCCAGTACCTTTTTTTTTTTTCTTTTGGTCAAGTGTCAGACTAAACTGCTCAAAGAGCTAGCAGCTCACTGCTCATCTAAGGGCAAAGACCATGGAAAAATGCCAGTGTATTGCCAGGCAGATGTTACAAAGATAAGATGTTTGTCCAGCGCCGACTGCAAGCTGTTTGCTCACGCCTTCAGCTTCATGCAGCTGCACGAGCTCTGCTCTGTAGAGTCTGTGACTCTGGACTAAGGAATGTCTCAACTGGAGAAACACCACATCTGCTGCCGGCTCAAGGTGCCCCAGGATTAGACCAGTTCCCAATTTTACTGTCCAGTTGTAGCCCTGCTTTCTTCTCCCTATCCCACCAGGGGGAGATCTAGCTACTTAGTGAGGGTTACTGCTCTAGCCAGAGGAGCACAGTTCCCCAGCAGAGGTGTTTGGGACCAGACACTGAAGCACAGAGATCTGGATTTCTACACAGACCTCAAGGTCAGCAGGGAAGCAAAAACAAGGAACTAGTCACTTTCTCTCCACAACATATTAAAACTCACTGACAGGAAAGAAAAAGGCCAAGAACCAGCCCTCCTTCCTCCTTAGCCAATGTTACACCCATTTCATACTGACTCCCTTCCTGACAATCGGAAAGTGACAGCAGAAGCAGTATTTAATACTAAACACGACCTCAATTTTTGCAGCCATAGCCTATATTGCATGACAAAGCTGAAACGCCCTATGATTATACACATGTAAATGTTCTATCAATAACATTCCACGTAATCCATTTTTAGACCTACTTATATTTTACTACATCTCATGCTGCCACAGGGCATGTTGTTCAGTTTGGCACTGCAGAACAGAGGAAGGAAAACGAAGATTCAGGCAACATACTTTCTTGTGAGCATGCAAGCCCTAAAAGTCAGGTACGGAGTCAGAGGCAATGAGTTTGAAATAAAATGCACAGTTTACATGAAATCAAGAGAGAAGAGAGCCCAACGTGAATCATTTCCAACTGTTTCATAATGGCAAGAGTCTTTTGCAACAAGTAACATACCTATAATCACCTATCATTGAGATCCTGCTTCGAGAAGTGATACGTCCTTCTCAAGAGAGGGTAGCACAGACCAGTCTGGTAACACTAGCTCTGCAGCAACTGACCCGGAGACTCTGGCAACAACTAAAAAGCAGAAACTGCTATAAAGCCAGGGCACTTCTGACAGCCAATTCTCTCATGCCTGCTACTATCTAAGGATGGCAGTAAGGAGGTCTTTTGCAGAAGACTAACTTTGATGTGGAAAAGACTGGCAGGTCACAGAATTTCAGGCAACTAGAAGTTGCCAGAAGGGAAGCTGCAAGTCCCAAAGATCAAAGCAAACTGGGTAATGAAGTGAACAGCCCAGGGCTTACCCAGGACACAGAGGATGACTTGCTGTTCTTGCCCATGGGCTGCCCATACTGACACTACCAAAAGGGACCACGTTTCCCTGTGCCAGGCAAATGAAAGACTTAATAAGAGGACAAAGATGGCTTGCATGATAGGGGCATAGAAAACCAGTGACCATTTCTTGCAGATCATGTCAAGGATCTCAAAATAATGCACCTGCATCCTGATCTGCCATCCCTCACCAAGCTTCCAGTCCTCATCTCGAGGCACCAGCCAGAAAAAAGCAGCTTTTCCAGAAGCTGGAGCAGTTCAGCTGCAGTGCATACTTTTAAGAACATTTACCCACCAACTGGGGGAAGCACTCCTGCCCAGGTTAAATCCCAGAGCCATTCCATCTCCAGGCAGACATCTCATGCACACACAGTTTGTACTGAGCAGAGCTTGATGGCTCCAGCTACTCAATCATCTACTGACTGCCAAGAGCATAGAGGCTGCAGGGGGGACGAGCCAACCTTAATTGGCCTTATCAGTGTAAATTAAACCCTACAACACACCCAAGCAAACAGCCAGTTCCTTTGGAGAAGCAGGCGTGAGTTATTTTGCTGCAGCTATAAAGGAAACATTGCTGCTAGGACATGCCCCTGGAGTGACTGTGCCGCTCAGCTCTCCCGCTGCATTCCTGGGGTTGTTTAGCATGGACTCAGCTCCAGCCACAAGCAAGAAGTCTGAACCCTGAATGCCATCTGCAAACACAGCCAGACTCCACCTCCTGCATGCCTGCAGGCCACCAGGTGTGGCCAGGAATGGCACAAGCTACAAGCTAAACACACCTTTGATGTGGAGCTGAAAGCATGTAGCCTGGGGGCATGAACAGCACGCCGCCCGCCTCCGTGCTGACTCCCAGTGCAGGAATGTGGCTGCAACCACAGGCCAAGGAAGGCAAACACATTGCATTCCTCACCAGGTAGGGAAGGAAAACAAGCAGCAAGCCCACACACCCACCATGCTGACACCCGCCACGCTCCCCACGCATGCCAGCCCTGCCACTGCCAGGACCCCAACAACAGCTTCAGCCTCAAACTCATCTGTGGGAGAGTCCTCAAGTTCCCTGGACAACTTCTTGAATCACAGTGCAAGAGAAACAGAGCAAGGCAGGAGAATTATCAGCTGGGCACACAAGCCACTGGGAAGAGAAGAGCCACTACCAGTGCTGGGAAGTAGCCCAGTTCCAGGACAGGAACAGAGAGATCTGTGCAGTAGCCTGGGAAGGGAATTTCCCTGTTTTTTTCCTATAAGACAAGGGGCAAATGTAATACCAAGCCTTGTTGAGCTAAGAAGGCAGAGCTGAATAGGAAGTTGACTTTGGGCATCAAGGGTGCTTGGAAGGATCCAGGCCTTCTTCTACTCCCAGGAAATCACTCTACCTTAAGTCAAGCAGCTTCTCTGAGATGCAGGTATTTCCTCACGACCCAAAAATCCTTTTGTAAACACTGTCCTCAATGCCCACAGAAACAGATCTGATCTTCATTGTACATTATTCTCCCCCAACAGCACTGACACCTGGTCACTTACATGCTCAAGAGAAGAGACACTCGATGTACAAAACCCCAAGCCATCAGGTAACCTCTTTTCTCAGGACCTCACTATTTTAGAGTCATGAGTAGACCGTTTGCTCTAGTCAGAAAAAAATGCTGCTCCTCCCTCATGAAGCACTGCTGCAAATCCCAAAGCTTTCCAAAGAATTCATGGTTCCCAAACACAAAGTTACTCTAAAGGAAAAAAGATGAAGATGCATCAGGAGGTGAAGTTGTCAGGAGCATTCTCAAGTCCACAAAAGGAAGGCTGTTATTCTGACCTTCATGTTCTGAATCTGCACTTATTTTTTGTGATACAATTAAACATCAACCCACTCTTAAAAACCCATTGCCCAGTGCTAAGGGCCAACCGGGAGACTTAATAGCCAGTGTTCTCTCAGTGCCAAGCAGGAAAGCCACTGCTCTAATGAGCACTGCAGCAAGAATATATCCCACTTGAATATACATCTATATCCCAAAGCCTGCCAAAAAGAGCTTCTCTCTGCTGTGTTTCACAGAGTAGGTTCTGAACTTCAGCAAAGCACAGGGATGAGAAAGAAGCAAGATTTCATATGGCAAAAATCACAGAAACTATTTAACACAAGTGGATATGGCAGAATATATATTCCCTTCTAATTTCCAAGAAGCAAAGAGCACACACACGGAGCGAGCCTTGTGCTGTCACTGCATAAAACAGTGTTAGCAAAGTCAAAGACCTGAAGGGTTGAAACACTGTAACCTCTGGGGAACCTGGAAGGGGAAAGGTCAATGTAGCCACAAGCTCCAGAAACATGTCCATGCTAGCTAGCTGCCAGAGCAGGGATGGTTTATAAGCCTGTGGCCCAGCTGCTCCACACCCCACATGTGCATTTCAAGGTCCTCAGCAAGGCAAATGGTCTGGTATTAGGTAACAAGAACAGACCAGATGAAGTCCAGTAGACTTTCCCATGTCCATTAAAATTCAAGGCCTCAAGCTACCTATTCCCTTCTAAGCCAATAAGGTAGGCTGCTGCAGTAGCTCTAGTACTTGGAAGAAAGAGGCATGGAAGGCCAGATTTACCAATAGATTTATATCCAAAGATATAAATAGAAGCCTGGCAGGATTTACAAAAGCACCCAAACAGATTAGGTGTCTAAATCACTGCATGCAGGAGAAAGGGCTTCTCTACTTCTAACCACTCCATACCTCTCCAACCCCAGCCACCACAAGAAAACCCATTTCAGAGAGGACGGAAGCCCCTGAAGCCTGCAGGTTGCCAAGGGCCATCCCTGTGCAATCCACTTTGACGGTGACGGCACCCAAACTCCCACAAGTCTCAACAGTGCAACCTGCAATGGCTGCAGCTCTCTCAGAACATAGGTCTGCCCATTTCCCAGAATAGGAGCTGCCTCTTCAGCCTCTCCTCTCCCTTCCCCCACTACATCTTTATTTTTCATAGACTTAATACTGTTTCAAGGCACAACCCTCATCCTGCCACCGGTGGGCGGGTGAGTGGGGGAAAGGGGCCCTTTATAATTGTAGTGTTGCAATCTGCCAGCCCGGCCAGGCGGCCTGTTCCCGCCTGTACTGTATTAAATACCTTATAACTGATTACACCCCCATGGGGCATGATTAGCAGTCTTCAGAGAACAAAGTCTACTTTCATAAGAATAAGAACAGACACGTACTGCTAACCTACTACACAGCTGGGCAGGTGAAGAAACAGTGAAAAAAGAAGGGTGCGTGGGGGGGAAGAGTTAACTGTACTGCTAACTCTATTCTTTCCTTCCCTCCCCTATCCCAGCACCTCTGAGTTGAGATTTCCACTGCCCTGAACTGTTCCCTTCAGACATACCCCAGAAGATTCAGGTAACGTCAGCTCATAAACAAACCGCTGCTTGTGGAAATCGGGCAAAGTCCTAACCTGGAGAGGTAAAGCCTTGAGGCAAGCAGATTGAGCTTTGCTCTGGGTGACAGCAATTCCTTCACACCAGTTCCTAGGAAAAGGGAAGGGTGAATTCCAACAGCAGCATCAAAAACAAGGAAAAGGAGGGAAAGCTCGAAATATGATCACATACCCACACCCCTCTCTAACCTCTGTATGTGTCTGGAAAGCCTATATAAGTAAAGAGCAAAGCATCTAATTCAATCTGGAGGTTAAAAGCTCTCCAGAATCAGGTGATTTTTTTTTTTCTTGTGGGAGAGAAGAGGCAGCAAACAGGAGGAAAGCCCTCACCATCTGAGATAGATAATAGGGATCCCCAAACATACAGAGTCCATATGCACTGCCGCAACAAAGAACCAGCCTGATGGAAACTTAGCCAATCTGACATGAAATGACCTACAACACATTAGCAGGTGCCTTCCAAATCTCAAATGCCCACACAAACAGCCACAAACATTATTTGGTGCTATCTGGCCTTCATCTCAGCACAAAGAATCAAACAGACTGTACAGCCTTTCACCAAAAGGAATAAGAAAAACGGAGGCAACTCCTAGGCTCAAACAAGCCTAAGACGAGCCCTTCTCCCTTACTCTCCCCAAACCTGTGACAGAGGAGAGCAGAGCAGGAAGCTCCAGGAAAATGGTCTTACTTCAGAGGAACACCTGTGCAGCAGCTTCAACAAAAGAGTAAGAATCCTTCTAACTGTATCATTTTGGAAACAAGTCACCTGCTTTACCCAGAGCCCACTGGCTTTGCCCATGGCTCCATGGATGCTCATGGCACAGTCTGGAAGCACTTGTGTTCAGCTGATGCATCTAGAAGCAGGCATCTTGCTGACACATTCCACCCAGATTCTTACTCAACCCATCCAAGAAAGGATATGTTGATGGAGACACCAACCCAACTAAAAATGATCTACTTGTATCTGCTCTATTCAGCAGCTGATCCTTCAGCCAGGACATAGGAGGTATCTGAACTGTACTCTCTAGTCTCATTTGTACAGCAAAATCTGCATATTGTCTTTATTACAGAAAGACCTGAAGGCACCAACTGACTTTAGGCTCTGATGTACTCAGCATTGATGTAAAAGCATCAATACATTTAGAGTTATCAAACAGGTTGTGCTTCCAGGGTTTGGACAAACAGGAGGTTTCACCATAAACACAAGGTAGTCATTAGAAGATCCTGTAGGTAATTTAAACTATCCCAGCCAGCACAAAAATAGTTTTACTTTGGGAGCTGAAGTTGTAAAGCTGTAATAAATCCAAGTGACACAATAATTTTTTTTTTAAAAGCTGAAAATTAGCTATGAAGCCCCAGATGGCCTTGTATATAATTTGATTCTGCTACCATGGGCTAGCAAAAGGGAAATCACTCTTCACACTCTAAAAAAAAGATCCAAAAACTTGATCATCCTTCAGCTCCTAGGAGACAGAAGTAGTCTCCTTACATTTTGTGCGTGTATATATATGTAAAATATATAAAAATAATAAATAAATAAAATTAAGAAAACCCCACACAACTAACAATGAATTACTCAATCCCCCACCATACTGAGCAGCTATCAGGCATCTGAGCTCAAATTAAAGCACTGCAATCCAGTGCTCTCCCCAGTCTGCTGCACCCTCACAGCTACCATGCACCCATTCCCAGAGTAAATTGCCTTCCGCTGCAGAGAAGCACTCCAGCTATTCCGATATCGGTATTCACCACCAAGGCAAGAGACCCTAATTTAGCCCCGCACGGGCCTTCTGCAAACTGTTAATCCCCAATACACAGCTGTTTTTCAAATGCACGGGCATGAGCAAACCGTAAACGATTTATGGCGCGTGGCAGGAAGACTCCTGGCTCCCTGCGTAGGCGGGGTTTTGGGACAAGATCATGCTTGGACTAATGTTTATATTGCAAGTTGTCAGTCGGGTAGTAAATCATCTCTGGAGCTGCATAGTAATACAGCTCTCTGCATTCGGCCAGAGCCTTGATGACACCGAATCCTGTTATAGCCATTTCAGATACACCTGGGGACCTATTTACAAAGGCATCATCTAATCAAGAAAAAATGGATACACTTATAAGTAGATTCTACAGAAAATCTGCAGCCCAGCAAGGGTGATTTGCTTTCACGAATCAATCCAACCTGGTACGAGAAGCTTCCCAAAAATGACACTCCATACTGGCCTTGGAAGAAATTGGTTTGAGTGCCTACAGAGACATCTACTAACAGACTGTATCACTAGCAAAACGCAGTTACCTAAGAAAATCCTTCTGAGCAAAGTTTTCCTTTCCTAGTATTTACATAAACATAGTGCAAACAATGCTTAGAAATTCAATTCAAAAAATTCAAGAAATAGATTTTGCATACTTTAGTCCATGAGACACTTTCTGCTCAGAAAAATGAAACCAATTAAAGGTAGGATGGGAACTTGAAGTTCATTCTCAAGAAAGGTTACCTTACTTAAAACAACTCTAATTTAAAACAAATATCCTGCCATTTTCCGTTATTTTCTTTTCCCCCACTTGGAAGGGCTGTGCACATAATGCACTGGGTATGGATCTCCCACAGGTAAAAGGGAAGGAGGAAGAGTTCTCAATAAGGAAAAGCGATAAAATACACAAGAAAAAAACCCAGAACAGTAGAATTAACTACAATCACTTTTTGGTTGTGTGAGACCAGATTTCAAGTCATCTCCCTAGAACACTTAACCTTCTCATTGGGCAGCAGCAGAGTCCTCACTAACAAACAGCAAAACTGCATGATAACGTCTGGTTTAGGAGACAATGAAGCAAGGCTTCTTTGGGACTTGTATAGAGCTTGTGCAGCAAGACATACTCAGCTCTAAATGCAGTTACTTGAGTAGCCTATGCTAAAATAATGGTCAAACAGCTTACTGCCACAACGATTATCTAAATATTATCTTGGGAAAATAACTTCTATTCTTTTGAAACAAATGCTACAAAGTAAAACTTGCCTAAGGCTTTTTATGAGCCTAAGTATAATTGCCCACTAGTTAGAAAAATTATCTCATCTGTCCCTTTTGATTTCGGAACCATTCATGCATGAGTGTTACATTAATGCAGCTGGACAACCGAGACTTTAAACACAAGATAAGAAAATCCAGTTATGACTCCTACAACATTGCCAAAGCCAGCTTTATCGCAAAGCCAAAATACAAATATAGAACTCAATCAAAGACACAGTAATCACTGTGGGACTCTCAGTTCTGAATTTGCTGACCCCTAGAAATCAGAAATTTAAACCAGTTCTCTCTTGCCACTAGCAGCAGGTCAGATCCTCTGTGCCTAAAAACCAACCTAACCCTTGCAGGAAACGTTACTTTCTAGTCCTGACCCATTTCATTTTCTCAGCATCACAAAACTTCTGCGAAAGTCAGTAACCCTTTATTGACAGCAGTTACACCAGCCACAAAAGGGTTGCATTGTGCCCTAAAGCATATGTTGTTCCCAGAACAGCCCATAGGGAGGGTATCCATACAGGGATCTCAAGGTTTGCATGACCTGCTCCCAGCTCTGAAAATCCTTCCGCACATTCTTTCCTTCAGGAGTTCCCCTTGCATTTAGGCAGACACTACAAACACCTTTTTACACATATCTCCATACCCCTGCCACTTACCTTTATTAGCCTACCCATCAAACCGAATTTATGCCTAATTGACCAAGCAGCAATGGCAAGTCTCTTGATCCTCAACACAGATTGGACACGAGCACAGGACATGCACTGTGTCTTCCCAGACGCTAGTATGTCGAGACTTCTGCTACAACATACCGGATCTCACCTGAACAGCCTTAAAGCCCTTCCTTTCAGCCGCGTTCCGGACCAAAGTCCACTACAAGACTGCAATGTGGAGAGGCCAAACTCCACACATCTATTTTTCCCTCTTACAAGCAAAGGCAAGAAGCCCAAAGTGCTTTGCCTGACCACTCAGCGTAAAGAGACAATACTTACATGTCTTCACATTCATGAGTAAGACGGTCCTCATCTATGGACTGCGCTATCTTTTCAAGGACCCTGCTCTCCATCAGCTTAAAATCCTCAACTACCAGGCCTAATCAGAGCAACTGGAGTGCTTTGTGGGCTTGTTTTGGTTGTTTGTGGTTTTTTTCCTAATGCAGATATCACAAAAAAAGAAAGGCTAGCGTGCAACCTAACATAGCAAATAAGCGTGATTCAATACCTTGCCTCTAACATGGGCCAATACAGGGTGGTTTAGAAGATGAAGCAAGAAGCCCCAGTGGACAATTATGCAACAAACTGTCCTTTCTTCAAACCTTTACCTGTTAGAGATTGGGTTATGTCTGAAAAATACACCTTCTAAAACAAGTTCTTTAGCTAAAGCAAGTCTGAACACTTCCACTCACAAGTGCTTGATCTTTTCTGAATCCCGCTCAGCTCTTAGC
This sequence comes from Charadrius vociferus, assembly GCF_000708025.1. Classification (NCBI taxonomy): domain Eukaryota; kingdom Metazoa; phylum Chordata; class Aves; order Charadriiformes; family Charadriidae; genus Charadrius; species Charadrius vociferus. The sequence goes on along the minus strand of NW_009647419.1, from coordinate 3,208,954 downwards.
CTCAGTGCTATTATGTGGTAGTGAATTTCCACAGATTAGACATCATGTGAAAATACTTTAAAATCATTATTCAGTTTGATGCCTATCAGTTTCACTGAATTGCGTTCACCTCAACTGAAGAATACATTCCAGCTCCTTCACCTCTGCACAGCAGTCTTCCTCAGACTTGGCACCCAGCATTGTTGAAAAGCAGAGGAAAACTGAGCCCACCCAAGTGATGCTTATCCTGCATTCCAACCATTGCAACGCTATTCTCACACTCCTACACAGCCTTCCACGCCATTTCCTTCCTAAACACAGCTCTCAGGAGGATACTCCGGAGAGTGTGGCTCATGTAATTCCAAATATGAGACAGCCTGCAAGCTGCTGCTCTTGGCTTCCTTTGTCTGAGCAGATTAGCAATAAGACCATACATGAACATCCTGACAATGAAGAGAACAATTTCCAAGTCTGGAACAAACAAGGGGGCAAAAAAAAAGAGAAAAGGTTAATTTAAGTCAAAAAGATTCAGCCAGATAAAGCATTACAAGCCATGGGAACAAGCAAACACCTCCTGTGAAGGGCAGAAAGGGGGGTCTCAGGGCGCCCACTTGCCTTAAGCAAAGCAGGGCCTGACTTGCACTCTATAGCAACTTCACCAAGCTACAGAATATGCAGGACAGTGGATCACACAGGAGGTGTACTTCATTTTGAAGTCACGGCTTGGAATACCCTTTTCATCTCTCCTCCACCGAGCTTCACTAAAGCATTCAACACCACAGTATCTAAGCATCTTATAGACACTTATGGACTCTTCTTCAAATCGCCAATAAGATGGGCATTAATCATATTTTGCAACAGAAGAATGAAGAGCAAGAAACAGTAACTATTTGAATACATTCACACAATAAATCTGTTGCAGAAATTAGATATCCTACATTGCAGTTCAGAATTCTGACCGCAGGGTCATTCTTCCCCTCCAACCAGCTGTAAAAACACTTCAATTTCAAAAAGTAATATTCTTCCTACTACAGTTACAGACCCAGCCAATCTAGATCTGAGGAAAAGCCCTCAGGTAGGGAACTGGCAGGGAAACAGGATGGACGATTTCATGCCCTAAGGCATTAGCCCTGTTTGCACAGATTACGCACACAATTCCTTTGCAGTCCTATGTAAAATGAATGAGAGGATCATATTTACCCAGTTAATAGTGACTTGAAATACACACTGCCAGCACAAATGCCACAAGCACTCACTCTCTCCGTAGCTCAAGGTGTCATACAAAAAGGAGATATCCTGTTTAACATCTTTATTAATGATCCCGATGAGGGGGTTGAGAGCACCCTCAGTAAGTTTGCAGATGACACCAAGTTAGGTGGGAGTGTTGATCTCCTTGAGGGTAGGAGGGTTCTTCAGAGAGACCTGAATAGGCTGGATTGATGGGCTGAGGCCAACAGTATGAGCTTCAACAAGGCCAAGTGCTGAGTCCTTCACTTGGGCCACAACAACCCCACGCAATGCTCCAGGCTTGGGGAGGACTGGCTGAAAAGCTGTCTGGCAGAAAAGGACCTGGGAGTGTCAACTGACAGCCAGCTGAACATGAGCCAGTACTGTGCCCAGGTGCCCCAGAAGGCAAATGGCATCCTGGCCTGCATCAGGAATAGTGTAGCCAGTGGGGCTAGAGAAGCGATTGTTCCACTGTACTCAACACTGGTGAGGCCACATGTTGGGTACTGTGTTCAATTTTGGGCGCCACAGTATAAGAAGGATATTGAGGTGCTGGAGAGGGTCCAGAGAAGGGCAACTAAGCTGGTGAAGGGTCTTGAGAATAAGTCTTATGAGGAGCAGCTGAGGGACTTGGGGTTGTTTAGTCTGAAGAAAAGAAGGCCGAGAGAAGACCCTATTGCTCTCTACAACTACCTGAAGTGAGGTTGTAGAGAGGTGGGTGTTGCTCTCTTCTCAGAAGTTACAACTGATAAGACAAGAGGAAGTGGCCTCAAGTTGCGCCAGGGGAGGTTTAGGTTAGACATTAAGAAAAACTTCTACACTGAAAGGGTTATCAAAGACTGGAACAGGCTGCCCAGGGAAGTGGTTGGATTGGCATCCTTGGATGTATTTAAAAGCCGTCTAGATATGGTGCTCAGGGACATGGTTTAGAAGTGGGCCTGGTAGAGTTAGACAACAGTTCGACTTGATGATCTTAAAGGTCTTTTCCAGCCATAACAATTCTACAATTCTATAATCTTCCCAACCAAAGCCTTCAAGCAAGGAGATGAACATACCCAGCTTCAGGACCTTAAATTTACTCGCAAAGCAGCAATCAAGTTGTACAGACAAGAAAATCTGTTCTATTATGACAATTCCAGTTATTGACAACCCCAGTCAAAAGAGCAGAGATGAGTCAAAAAGGTGTCAAGCCAGATACTCATTTCTTAGTGGAGGAATCCTGCCCTCAAGCTCTATCACATGCAGACTCATTTGAGACCCCTACATGTTATATTTCTCCCAGCAACATGAAAGGCAGTGGGTTATTAGCCACTACTATGTTATTCTTGTCACACTGTGCTATAAAAGCTAGGCCCTTGCTAACAAGGACACCACATGTATAATTCATTATGATCTAACCTCCAGAATTATTTCTTGGGACTACGCTGTAAATGTGGTGACACATGGAAATCTCACAGAGTCCAGTTTTCAGTGGTCCTCTGCAGACACTTTAAGAGGATAGGAAGCTCAACTTCAGAAAAAGCCCCAGCCTCCAGGACAAACAAGAATCAAGTCTACTTCCAACAACTATCGCAAAATACAGGCACACTTTACTGAAACTTGTTTATTTTGCTATTGCTCAAACAGCTTGGCTTTCTTCACCTTTTTAAAAGCCTTTTATATGCCACACCAGCTGCCACAAATCTTTTCTCCAAGCCAGCTCTGGTACTGTTCACACCAGCACATTGACCAAAAATCACTCATTGTCCCATCTGCCTTTATTTATTCTGCTCTGGGACAAAAAGGGGGCAGACCTGCAACGGACTATACCTCTTTCAAAGCTATAGTCTACTTCCCCTACATACTACACCACATGCTTGTACTTGGATGGCAGAGATGAGAATTCAGGGTTTTAAAGCTGCAAAGCAAGTGACTTAGCAGCAGCTTTCAAACTACTTGAACAAGACTGGAAAAGAATGCAAGGTCATCCTTGGTTCAGAAAGCTAGTTTGAGGAGGCAAGAGGTCTTGGCATGAAACTCATCCCTCCTGACCCCATGCCTTGTTAATATTAAAGATGAAGATAGCCATAGGCTGTACTTTGGAACTCTGCTGGCCCTGCTGAAATGCATTCCCATGATTTCAGGAGCAGTGGGTGCTTGAGAAGGAATTGAAAAGCCAAAAGCTTCTGATACCACAGCTAAGACCTGGCAGCTTAAATGCTGATTTAACATTCGGAAGCTGAAACACACTGTAAGCAAAGCACTGTTGGGATACATATGCTTTCTGCAGTGATTCACTAAGAAATTAAGAAAAGACAAAGGAGTTGTACTAAAAGCAATTTGAGAAGTAACTAAAAGGTATAAGCAACTCAAAGGACCAAGTTGCTGGGTACCAAATAGCTGCCCCTCTAAACTGGATCTCAACAGTTAAGTCAGGAGAGGACAGAAAGGCCAGCAGTACACCTGCACCACCCATCAGGACATCAGTTAAAATACAGGTGGAAAAAACAACGTGGTGGAAGAAATAACCTAACAAAACAGAGGATCACTAGAACTACCTAACTTTGGCATCACAATTATTGGAGGAGCAGGATCATTGGAAAGGATTTCATTGGGATACTGACCAGGTAGACCTCTTGTGATTACACAGAGAACACAGCTACTTCAGCACTGACAGAACAGACTTTAGACTGCCTCTCTGGATAGCATGTAAAGAGCACTGGCTTACATCTTTAATTGAGCTTTTCTTCCCAGGGGCTCTTACTGAGTTCTTCAGGGTAACTCCCATTTCACTGAAATCCCTAGCCTCTTAATTCATGCAATGTAGGCCTACTATGATGCAGAGAACACCACAGAGACGGACAGTTTTTCAGGTATGTTGTTCACATATTCTCAAAAAATTCAAGTTGTGGGACCAAAAGAACAGTCTGACTCAGCATCAGCACGTTCCTGGCTTTCTTACCTGCTGTCTGATGCTTCAACAAGGATTCACTGCTTCCTCTTACGTAGGCCCTTTATCCCAGTTCCTTCTCTTAATCTGTAAAACAGAGATGCAAACCTCTGAAAAGCCTTCTCTGGCATAGAACTACCTACATTTGATAGATGATTCTTTTCAGTGAAGAACCTCTACCTGGCATCTCTCAGATCTAGGTAATTCCCAGCCTTGCCAGACTTGCATATTGTTTGCACACCCTGATGCCTACCAGTGCAATCTCCTGCCCATCTAAAAATCTGTATATTAGCAATCTTTTACTCTGCTCCATGCTGTGTGCCCAAGCCCAGAGCCAGATGCAGTTTGCTATTTATTGTTCACCTGTTTTTCTTTAAAGTCTTGCTACGTTCCCAGGGGCTGCTCACTAATTCCACAGTAGGAAGCATCCCTTGTATTAGAGAGGGTGTCCAGGCTGGTAGAGAATTTCCCATTCCCCACTGCCAGGTTTGGCACCAGGGGAGTGCTGCTCCCTCCCTTCCAACTCTGCCTGTGTCAGTCATACTCTCATTCTTTAACATACACATTGGCCCAGACTTGTTCCACTTTGCAGCTAATACTCCAGCAACGCTCCCTGCACAGACACTGCTTTCTCATCCCCCACACCACCTACCTCTCCATCATCCAGACAAGACTACACCACCCTCTGTGGACCCGGTACAGCCTGCCACTTCCATGCCCACTCTGCTCCCTGCCACTGGTCTCATCCTGGGAGGGAGAGCTCCCTAATGCCCTGATGGCCAAAGCAGTGGCACCTCCACCCTCCCCGACGGGAACGACCCCTTCCCCGGGGCCGGGGCTGTGGCCCTACCACCCTCCCGCACCCGGCCCCCACCTGCCGCCCGCCCCGCCCGGCTGACTCCCGTTGCCCACGATGCGACCCGCCAGGGCCCGCTGTGC
>NW_009647419.1:3191971-3203399 GCF_000708025.1 Charadrius vociferus | reverse complement strand
GAGAGGGGCCCCTCTGCCTTCTCTGCACCGAAAGCAGCGTGGCCAGCGGGGCGAGGCGGGGGGGATTCTGCCCCTCTGCTCCGCTCTGGTAAGTACCTGGAGTACTGCATCCAGCTCTGGAGCCCTCAACATAAGAAGGACATGGACCTGTTGGAGTGCGTCCAGAGGAGGGCCACGACGATGACCCGAGGGCTGGAGCATCTCTCCTGTGGGGACAGGCTTGAGAGAGTTGGGGTTGTTCAGCCTGGAGAAGAGAAGGCTTCAGGGAGACCTTATAGCAGCTTTCCAGTACTTAAAAGGGGCCTACAGGAAAGATGGGGACAAACTTTTTAGCAGGGCCTGTTGTGGTAGGACAAGGGGTAATGGTTTTAAACTAAAAGAGGGTAGATTTAGATGAGATATAAGGGAGAAATTTTGTTCAATGAGGGTGGTGAAACACTGGAACCGGTTGCCCAGAGAGGTGGTTGATGCCCCATCCCTGGAAATATTCAAGGCCAGGGTGGATGGGGCTCTGACCAACCCTGACCTGGTTGAAGACGTCCCTGCTCATTGCAGGGGGTTGGAGTAGGTGACCTTTAAAGGTCTCTTCCAACCTGTCATGGTTTAACCCCAGCCGGCAGCGAGAACCACACAGCCGCTCGCTCACTCCCCCCCAGTTGGGGTGGGGGAGAGAATCAGAAGAGTAAAAGTGAGAAAAGCTCGTTGGGTTGAGATAAAGACAGTTTAAGAGGTTAGAGCAAAAGCTGTGCACACAAGCAAAGCAAAACAAGAAATTCATTCATTGCTTCCCACCGGCAGGTGGGTGTTCAGCCATCCCCAGGGAAGCTGGGCTCTATCGTGTGTAACAGCTACTTGGGAAGACAAAATGCAGTAACTCCAAACGTCCCCCCCCTTCCTTCTTCTTACCCCAGCTTTATATACTGAGCATGACATCACATGGCATGAGATATTCCTTTGGTCAGTTGGGGGCGGCTGTCCTGGCTGTGTCTCCTCCCAACTTCTTGTGCCCCCCCTTGCTGGCAGGGTGGTGTGAGCAGCAGAAAAGGCCTTTACTGCCTAGCAGCAACCCAAAACATCAGTGTTTTAACAACATTATTTTCATCCCAAACCCAAAATATAACACTGTACCACCTGCTAGTAAGAAAGTTAACTTCATCCCAGCCAAAACCACGACACAACCCAAACTATTCTGATTCTATGACATGTATTTAGGGACACGGGATGGGCTGACAGGCTGCTAGCTGCCTTTTGCTGCATGGCTCTGGCAAAGGCCTCTCGCCTGGCTGGGGAAGGATGCAGAACCTGCCCCTGCATTTGCTTCTGGAGGCTCCAACAGAGCAGCCGGGCTGCAGCCCTTGGTCGCCTCACAGCTTACTTCCGAGGTTACACTGTTGTCCCACACCAGAGCAGACCCTGAAAAGAGGCAGCTCAACCTTTGAGCTGATGAAGATGACAGAAAAGCAATAGTATAGGCCAGTTACAGCAATTAGACCCTCAGGACCCCAAAGTGGTCTCATAGTAACTGCAGGTGATCTGCCCTCTTCAGGTCTTTGCCAGCCAGGACAGTTCACCCGGATGCAGTGTCCAGGACCAGCTCCTTCCCCTTGTTATATGCCTCAGTCCCTGAGAAACACCCTGACACTCTCAGGCATATCACAGCCTGTCACTAGGGAAGTATAACCCCATCCGTGGGACCAGGTGGAGAAGGAGGGAGAGGGGGAGAGCAGTGAATGGAAAAATTCACCTAAATCCCCCATGGACAACTGCCTGCTTGTGAAAGGAGAGGGACAGAGGATAGTGTGTACCAGTCAAAGGTGGACCAGTCAAACCTGGACACAACTTACATAATGCGCTTTGGTCTTAATTGCAAAATCATCCACTCTATTGTTCTAGCCTTGGGAATTCAAGAAGTCAAGATATTTTAATTTTGAACCAAATCACCCCATTTAGTCCACTCTGAGCTTACACAGGTACTTTGTCCATTGCCTCTCATGCCTGGTGCATAGCCTTACTCACCCTCTGGCCCCTCTTCCCTATTATTGTTTCTTTTACAAACATCTCCTGAGATGATATTCACATGGTAAATAATGAAGGAAATTTGAGTGGTTGAGAAAAGTCCTGATAATATTTGGAAGATGTTCCTCAATGTACAACATTTACGAATCCTTCAGATTTGCATTCAGGTAGTACCAGGCTCACAGCGCTGCGAACTCTGCCCAAATGGTCCTTTCTCTTACACAATAAAAGACAGGTGCTCAGCAGGACCCCGCTTCCATGACCTTGGGAATATTGTGCAAAAACGTCTGCTGCACACCCAGCAAGTGCCGTCTGCACCATGCCACACGTCAGCCAGGGATATTTCAAGAAACCCTTCAGTACTTGTGCCCCCATAAATTCTCCAAATCCTCCCTGTGCAGGAGTCAGATAACAAGCAGAAGGACAATGGCTCCAAGAATCCAGGCTGCCCATCTGCTCTGCACTTCCAGATTCTTGCTTCCACAGCGCCAGCTGATGAAATTTTCATAGCTGATGGGGTTTCTCATTTCCACCAGGCCTTGCTGCCTTGGAGCCTTCACAGTTGTGGTCTGTTCGGGTTTCCGTGGGTGCACACTGATGGCAGCAATGATTAGAGTCCTTTGCTTTCTTTTGGTGGCCTTTCAGAGTAGGATCTCCACGCTTTTTGCAAGTCTAGGTGAAATAAGCTCTGCAGGAAAGAGAGCGCTTGGTTTTCAGATGGTCTTGGCATTTACTGCTTCCATTAAATTTAACTCTTCTCAAAATCAGATCCCAAGGTCAGACAGCCAAAGGGAGACAAGAACTGAACTCAGGATGCCTGAACACCAGTCAGCTGCTCTGAGCACCGCAAATCGCTCTTTCCTCAGATCCCAAAGACCTTGCTTCCCAAGCCCTCTCCCTCTCTCTCCACACACATCTGCCCTGCCTTTTCCCATATCCAGTGTGCTTGTGAGCTGGACTCACCACTGCCCTGAGCCCAGAGATGTGACATGATGCGGAAGCATGACGTTAGGTTACATTATATTCATTTATATAACACCATTAATACCAAAGTGCTGCTCCCTGCTAGAGCCAGTTGCTTGCTAAAGCCTCTGAAGTTCAATTAACAACCACCAGGTAATCTAACACTTGACTCCCAATAATCCTTTTATTTTAAGGGGCCTCTGGCGGATGTAAAGCCCTCAGCAAACAGTCCTGGAAGTACATTTGAGATTCTTTCAAATACCAGCTGAATTTATGACCCTTAGTGAAGAGCAGGGAGGAATCTCTTCAACATACTTTCCAGCTGGCAGCACTTTATATAGACCCCTGTAACTGTATAAAAGGAACTCCTGGAGGGGCAGGTGCCACCTCGCAGAGGGACAAATCCCTCTGAAGTGCCTACTGTCTTGGCTGGTGAAGAAGTAGATGGCAGAAGTAATGTCTCCCCACCAGAAGAAGGCAGTGCAGGCTTGGTCCTCTCAGGTTCCCCACCAACCCAGGTCAAGCTGGCAAGATGGTGGGTGCCAGACCACCCTTTGGTGGCATGAAGTCACATTTCCTCCTGCTTGGATGCTGCAATCCTGAAGGGACTCTTAGGAAACACTCGCTGTGTCCACTACTTCTCTGACTCCAGCTGTCGGAAGAGGCTGCCCAGAGGATTCCCCACTAGACCTCAGATAAGAAACTCTCAGAGGCAGAAGAGGTTTCATGGATGGATTGAGCCAACCAAAACCAAAAAAAAAACCCAAGACATATTTTGAGCAGAGCTTGCACTCTGTGATATGCCAATACAAGAGGAGCCCAGCACGCAAACCAAACAGCATCTTGGGAACAGTAAGAACAGCAAAGTACGGCCAGCCTGGGACAGCCAAACAAGTCTGTAGATACAGAATTGGACAGCCAAACACATCCTGCCTGTACACCTGGAGCACACATCTGTCAGAAAAATACAACCCACCAGTAAAACAGCTGCTATCAACAGCCATGTGTATAATTCAGTCCATCCCGCTCTGTAAGAGTGAGCGTTGGGGCTCAATTTTAACATGAAGACGCAGCCCTCAAAACACTCCAGGAGTTTTTTCACAGGCAAACACTTTGCTGTCAGGATCCCCAGCAACAGCAGCTGAATAACAGAACTGTGCTGACCCATCCCAACCCAAAGTGCTGTTTGTCTTATGGGGCTGTCTAAAGGGACCCATCACGGTTGGGATGTAATTGTGCTGGGCACTACACAGAAAGACAAGCAGGCAATCCTGCCCCTGAGGCTTGAATCTCTGAATCTCTTGAATTTCTCTCAAATTATCTCTGCCAACACAGGATCGAGGACAAAGGCAAAACTGAGGAACAATGACAAAACCACTATCATGGTACCCAGGCACTTGGCATGGCTCAGTGGTTTCATGCCATGGAGATTGAGCGGAGAGGGATGCCCAGCTCACACTGGTATTTCAAATGTAAGTAGGGGCACTTTCCCCCGACCTGTATACCTGATGAATACATTGCACATCAACACTTCCCCATTACAATTGCTGCCTATGTATGTTTTGTATATTTATAAATGCATATGTATAAAAATAAAATAAATAAAATAGATATCAGTGACCCCTACTGGCCATTTCTAACTAGCCATAAAATAGTGCAGCAAGAGTTGGCTCTCACCTCTTGCCCTCTCCCTAGTGCAGTCTTTCATCACAGGGCAGGGAGCGCAGAGCCTAGCAGCGGTGGATTTGTACTCTCTGCACTCGCCTTGTGCCAGTTGCATCAATCCCGGGGGCAGAAAGCAGAAATCGGTGCCTTCTGGTCTCAAGTAGTTGGTTGTGGCATCCCTCTTGTGCCTCTGCTCAGAACCAGCTCCACGCCACGTTCACACGGTGAACCAGTCCCAGCTCTTGCACTGAGCCCTGCACAGGTGCCTCCAACTTTTATCCAGGGCTCTGCAAGGGACCAGGTACTGGTCTGTGACCTTGTACAGGGTCTTCTACCAGAAAAACCCTGTTCCCAGCTGAGACCCACGTCGCGGTTACCACTGCTCCCTGGGGTGAGGTCCCCATGGCAGGAGCTGCTCCACCACCGCATAGTTTCTTCTCCTGCAGCCTTGCCCGAGCCCCACCAACACTCCCTGTAAAGCCTTTGCCCCAAACGGTGCTAAATCCAGCACGGGTGCTGCTGTGCAGCAGAGACTGAAGGGCAGCCGTCCTCCCACGCCAGCGATTTAGCCTGGTGATGGAGTGAAGGGAAACGGCACGTGTGGCCAAGGGACCAGATGGCTGCACCAACGCAAGGCAAAACCCCACGGGAAGCAAAGGCTGGAGTCACAGTGTCACCCGTAGACGGAGACTCGAGGGGCTCTGCCTCCCTTCCCCTTTGTCAAAACTTGTTTAGCTTGTCATGCTAATAAAGCGTTTGAAATGAACTGAGTTAAAAGTATGTGGAGAGGAAGGGGGGGGGCTGTCTCTCCCACTGGAGCTCGCGGGGAGTTGGCGGAGGGGTTAGGCGTGATGCTGGCTTCTCCCCAGCGTGTACAGGCAGATGGGGCTTCGTCCGGCTGTGGGACTGAGCACTCGCCTGCCTGCAAGGGGAGGTCACTGCATGCCAGGTGTCAGGGGTGGCACTGCACCAGGGTGCACAACTGGGGGGGAAGGAGCTGATCCCTCAAGCTCTCTGAGGGCAGAACAGGGACTCCGCAGGCTCTTTCAGGCAGAGGCACATGGCTGCGTGTCATCTCCCGAGCAGCCCTTCTGTGTGCCTAGCGTGCGTCTGCAGCTCACAGAGATTTTTCTTTTTTTTTTTTTTTTTTTGTGAAATCTGCAGCACTGCCCTCCCTGCGCAGCTCTCGTTGTTTATAGGGACAGGTCCAGGCAGGCCAGGGAGGAATTACCTTTCCCTAGGACACGCTTGGTGCTTGGCTGAGTGCACTGCTTCCCTGCTTCATGGGAGCTGCTGAAGGCCAAGGAGACAGTCAGTCTGCAATTAGCCTCCCCTCCAACACTCGTCCACATCCCCTGGGGCTGCTAATTACAGACTCCCCTCCTCTGCACCCAGGGTTCAAGCCTTTCTAAGCACGGGCCGAAGTTTTGTGAAATGACCTTGAAATTCACTGCAACAGGCTCTCCTGCCAGGTTTTGCTGCACACACCAAGATATGCCAACCTCTGTAAATACCCAGAAGCAAGCTCAGAGGCAAGCACAGAGGAAGCTCAAAACATTTGCTTCAAGAGACTCCTGTTAAATGCTTGCACGTTCCCGGTGAGATTAAGAGGTTTCATTGCTAGAGCTGCCAGCTGGAAGAGGAAAGGGAGAGAGCTTGGCTGGAGGTGGGCTTCAAGGCACCCACGGGTGTGTGCCAGCAAAGGGAAAACCTGGCAGACATCTCCTTCCCACTTTGGTCCTTCCAGACCTCCTCCAGGCAGTGGGAGGCGGGTGGGGGGAATGGGTACACCCCCTGAAGCCTGTGCCCTTGGGAGATCCCTGACACAAGCTGTCACACACACGTGCAGAGAGAAGCCAGAAATCACAGGGCAAAACAAGATCCTACACCTTCTCAATGAACTCATGGGTTTTTTTTTTGAAGGGGGGTGACTCAGTCATTTGAGTTGTGGGGGCTCAAGATAAGACATCTTTTCTCTAGCCGCCCTTTCTAACTCCTTTTGCCTCCAGGATTTCATGGTTTGGTTTTGGTTGTTGGTTTTTGTTTATTTTTTCCCCTGGTGGCTCTGTCATGTCTTGGATAGAAGTACTGAGGGTGGACTCAGGGAATCTGTATCTCCAAATAACGTGGTACTTAAGCTTACTTTTCCAGGTCCTCACAGGAGGTTTGGAGGCTGCCGTGTACTGAGCTCAAGTCCATTACAACATCACATGGGCTCTCCTTGACTCCGAGGATCTGTTTTAGTGGAGCAGCCCAGCAGACAGATGTTAGCTAGTCCCAGCAGAGCAGCTGCCTGGAGGCCAGTGCAGGGTTCAGATCCCCCTCAGGAAGCAGCAGCCCTGATGATGAGGGACTCCCCACAGCTGGCTCGAAGTGGAGGAGAGGCGAGCTGGCAGTCAGAGGCTTGGAGGGAGGCTGATACTTGGCTCTGAACACCCAGGAATCACCTCTCCTGGACACCTCACAGACACCACTGGAGCATCCATACAATCCATCCCCCCTGGCATTGGTGATGGGAAACGTATACTGGGCCACCCCTCCATCCAGTGGGTATTTATGGATGGTGCCTCCTCACACCCAGCATCCTTCCTCTCCCAGGGCCGGGACTGCGCAGCTCAGAGGAAGGTACAAGCATTGCTCAGCACAAAATTATTGAAGACCTTGCACTCGTGGAAAGCTGCTCCTTACTCCATGGCCTAGAGCTCATCTTCAGTGCCCTGGAGCAAAAGGGCTTACAGCTCTTCGGAGTTCATTCCTATTTATTCTCGCCCTCCATATAAATGTCTAGTCATTTTTTAAATTAATGCCTTTTCTTGTTACCCAGTGGCAACGAGTTCCACGGATTATCAGTATTTAGGATAAAGGCGATCCTTCCTGTCATTCATTTTGACTGCACTTCTGATTTTGCCCTGTCTCCTGTCAGGCTGCAAAGGATGCAAAGAAAAGAGGCAGTGTTCCCGGGGATCCCAGGGTCACAGGTGATGACACTGGGCTTGGGCAGCGTTCCTGGAGGCTTTGGGAAAACACAAAATACATCCCAGGGTAGCCCAGGGTGGGTACCCTTAATGCAGTACTGAAACGGGGAGGGTGAATCCCAGAGCAGCTCCCATACACTGAGGCACCCCTTGCAGAGCCAGCAGGCTAAGGGAATTACATACTTCCCTCCCCTGTGTCATTTCTGGTGGCCTCAGCCGCCAAACTTAGGAAGGTTTGAAGGGCTTTTGGAGGCTGAACTGCATTTTTTCTGCCAGAGAGCAAAACTTAGGGCAGGGGGACACAGGATGAATTCACCAAGACCACAGCTTAGCCTTTTCTCCATCGTTCCCCAGAGCTGCTGCCAGCCCTGCTGTTGAGTGTATGCACTGTTGTCTGTCAACCCAGCCACGGTCCGCAGGGCGGCAGGTCATCGAGATGGTGCAAGTGGAAGGGAAGAGCCAGGAGGTTTTCCACCTTCGACCTTCACCCTCTCCCTGCTTCTCTTTTGCCTGCCCCCTCCACTTTCCCGCTGCAGGCACAAACACCTACTGCCCATGGAAGCTATTTCTAAGCAATCCCGAGCATCTGGGGAATGAGGCTCTGAACAAATATCGGAGCGTGCGTGTGCAGTGAGTGCACACACACACACATACACATATACGCACAGCCACGGTGCTGCCACAGAGTCAAATATAGACCTTGGAGAAGGGGGAACAATGGCTGGGGTTGGGTTACATGGCTGCAGGGCCAGCGAGCTGCTGATGTTTGTTGTGGGCTGGGGTGGAATGGGAAAATCAAGGGGGGTGGGATGGGGGAGAACATTTGTTTTAACCCAGAGACCCTGGGCTGGTGCCGTGCGTAAGGCGGAGAGGGTGACCCGGAGCAAGAGCTACAGGAGAAGATGATCATTTGAGTTGGCAGCTTGGAGGTGTTTGCAGTCTTTCTTCAGCTGGTTTGTGCCACTCCTTTGACTCCCTGGAGGGATTAGAGTGGGCAAGAAGGGCTGAGTTTCTCTGGGCTTCTGCACAGGGAAGAGTTTCTTTCTCTCCTTACTCCGGGGAAGGCTCCTCAGTGGAAGAGAAGAGGCGACATCACCTATTCCCTCAGCCCAGCATCCGCTCCTCACCCCTAATGTCCAGCTGCCTCCGAGGTGCAGGTTCCAGACGCCGGAAGAAAGGGAAGCAGCTCCAGCTGGTTTTGACAGGTAATTCCTCCCTCCGGCTGGGATCGGTGATGGCGCGTTGGAAGGATGGCAGGGGAGGGAGCCTGCAGCTGCTGCACACTGCGGGGCGGGGGGACGGACGGGACCGTGGCGACAGGTCGTTCCCGTTCCCACTCCAGGTCCCTGCTTTGTGGGATTTCCTTCACCAGAGGGAAAAGCAGTGGCAGGACTCTTATGGCTAGGAAAAAATCCTTCCTAATTCTGACCCAGCAGCTGTTCCATCTGAGACGCCTCTAGGGATGGCTTGGCAGGGATCAGAGCCCAGTAGAGCAGGGTCTAAGCCAAGTGCAGGAATCCCCTCCTCAACACTCATTTCTTGGGTTTGCAAATAGAGCTGGTCTGCTTGAATCACCCTGGGCAGCGCAGGGACTGCCAGAGCAAGCCTGGGACTAAGGAGCGTGCCCAGGGATGGGACAGAAGCCCTTCAGTGCTGAGAAAGGCAGGCACCCAGGGTCCATGGTGCTTGGGGTTCCCTTCTGGTCCTTCCCTTCCCCCTCCTCTGTACCCACCTTTTTTACTCCCACCCATCCCTGCCTGCTTCCGTCTGTGATACTTGCACACAAAACCAAACCTCAAACCCCAAACCTCATTTCCTCAAATATGCCCATTTCACCCCCTGTGAAATCCCACCCTGGTTTCCGTTCCCTGTTCCCCTGCCTCAGCATTCAGATCACCTGCAAACAACTCTACCTCCTCAGCCTGGACGGCCCTCGCTCCTCACTACAGCTCTCACCTCTGAGAGAAGCGGCACGGGGAGAGCCATGTGTCCCGCACCGCTGACTGCAACCTAATCCCATCTCCCTCTCCCACAGCACTCGCATTGTGGATACAGATACTTACGGATATCAAGGTGTGCAGGGACCCCTCCGCAGCACCCTCCTACCTGCCCGTTCAAATGCACACACAGCATCCAGAGGGTTTTCTTAGGTGCATTTAACCAAGTGAGGTTTAAGAGCATCCAGGCACGGTTTTGCAATGGCGTTGCAGTGCAGTGCGGTCAGGATCGGGGCAGATCCTAACAGAGGAGTGCGAGAGCAGGTGAGGATGTTTACGGGAGGTGGTGTTGTATCTGAGACAGTTGGTGTAGGCAGTAGGATTTCAAGGAGGAGGTGAGGGTGAGGCTGAGCAGCCTACACTTGATGTTGGAGGTGCCGCCAGTAAAAACTTGGCCTCCAACCATGACTGGCAGAGCAACGAGTGAAAGGCAGGGTGTTGTGGGGGTCAGAGGAGAAAGGTGGATCCTCCCAGGTCCTAGAGCAGCAGTGACTGAAGGAAAGACTGTTTTTTAACCGAGTAGCAGGAGCTGTGCTTTGCCTTCAGCCTCCCCCCTCTCCCTTTTGCTGTAAGCCCCAGGTACGGTGTGAACCAGGACTCAGAAGCAGGCTGAGCTGGGTGTAAAGGATCAGGGGATGAGAATGGATGGAGAACCACAAGAAGCATCTCAGAACAGAGCTGGTGCACACCTGTCCCATAAATACCTGAGAAGTTGATGGAGCAGCCTGAGTAGCAGGAGGTTTGGACCTCTCTGGACCTTGGGGACCTTGGAGCACCGAGGTGGGGTGATGAAGGCAGAAGAAGGCAGGCAAGGGAAGGAATAGTGTTCCTGGCTGACAGGAGATCAGGAAAGAGGAAGGAGGCATCTTCTGCGGCAGTGGGCAGGGTGAGAGGGTCCCATGTTATTGCTCAGTAGGGTTGTGTTGTCCAGACCTGCCGAGGATGGAGCAAGCAGGGGTCTGCAGTCAGAGCTAGCAGAGAGCTGGGCTTTGATGGGGCTGCTGGCTGTTGGGTTGTCCCGGGGTTCTGGAGTCCACAATGCCACCCATGGCTGCCACAGGGGGTGTGGTGCTGACAGGACTGGGGGCACTGGAGAAGGTGAGAGCAGGGATGGGGTGGGATTTGCCTGGTGATGTGAGGAGATGGGACATGGAAGCATCCACCTAAGTGGCAGGAGCATGTGGTTCTTCTTCCGGGTGGAAAACAGCAAACCTTGTGGGGCACAGGGGTAGAAGAGGGCTGGCTGAGGTTTACTTGTAATCTAATTAAGGATTGCTAGGACCTTTGAAGGTGACAGATATGATCTTGTCAAGTAGCAGAAAGGCCATGCAAGGTGATGAGGAGAATGGGCAGATGTTCCTCCTGAAAATGTGATGGCCCAGCCCCTCTCCCAGGGTTGTCTTATTGTTCATGGAGGTGCTGGTGTCCACGGCTTGTGAGCAGCAGCAAGAGAAGTGCTGAGGACCACAGCTTGGTCGGATGCCGTCTTTCCTGTGGAGTGACCACTCCATGTTCCACCTCTACTTTAAGGATGGGGCTTTTTAACTGTATGGTTTGCCAGCCGAGGTGTGTTAGTGGTCCCCGAAGCCAGCAGGGAGGGGCTGCGGGAGGCGTTTTCGCTTATTTTGGATAATCTGAGCAAAATGAGGGCTCAGGTCATCCCGCACCTATTTCTGAGAGAGGGAGCAGGCTGTGAGGTGGCAGTGCCTTGCGGGAGGCTGGCAGCAGCGGGCCACAGCCCCCTGCCCAAGAGTGTGTGTGCAACCGGGAGTGGGGCGAGCACTGCAGCCCTCCGAGCCCCGGGGCGGGGCG
>NW_009647419.1:3187341-3191057 GCF_000708025.1 Charadrius vociferus | reverse complement strand
GGGGGCGGGGGGGGACACGACAGGAGGAGCGAGCTGCAGCGGGGCGGCATCCTCTGGGTTCCCACTGCTGCTGCCCGGAGGGGTCCCTGATAGCCCCCAGTGTAGGGGGCAGTGCCTGGTAGCCCCTCTCCTGGGGTTGTCCCTGGTAGCCCGCAACCGTATGAAGGTCCCTAATACACCCGAGGGGCAGGTTAATACCTTCCGGGGGCGTCCCTAATAGCCCGCAACGCCGGGGGGGGCTGGTAGCCCCCAACCTGGCCAGGCCATAGTGGAGGAGCGGGATGGAGGAAGCTCCCCCCTCCCTGTGTCCCTGTGACCCAAAGCCAGGCCTGCCCTGGTGCTGCTCACACCTTCCTCAGGCACCAGCTGTCCCACAGGATGCCTCCAGCGCCTTATTGGGGTCCCGGGTGGCCCCTGGGTGGGCGCGGGGAGCAGCGCCCATGGACTGCCTTGCATAAGGAGGTCTGAGAGGCTGCGTCTCGAGTGAGGAGGCTGTGGGGAGCTGTGGGGGAAACGACCTTTGCAATGACATGCGGTTGGAGGTTGTGCTCCTCACGGCCCTGAAGGAACAGGATACCAAACGTTCAGCCCTAAATTATTTTGTAAGTTTTGTACGAATTGCTTTGCCCTGCCCTGAAATGCAGCAGCTGTTCGCCACTGCCCAGCATTTTGGGGCAGGAGGCGAGGGAGGGTCCTGCGAGCATGGTGACAAGGGGACTGTGGGGAGGGAGGATGCAGTGGTCCGTGCGGGGATTTGGCTGGGGCAGTGACTATAACATCCTATAACCACTCTGAAAATGCTGCATCCATTGTAGGTGATGGTTTGTTTGCTGGGGAGATGCTTCGAGCAACATCATTGCTTTTTGTGAGCTATTTTGTCTGGTCCAGGAAGGTGAAGCCTTAAGCAGGGACCCCAAAACCTCTTCCTGCAATGCCTGTGTACCTGTGGGTGGGTGGGAGGACTTCTGTCCCCATCTGAGAAGTCTTTCATGCAACTCTGGACCCAACACAACCTTCCTGAGCCAAAGAGTCAAGCTGAAAGTGGAATGGCCCCTGTCCATCACACCCACGCAGCTGGATGGAGTCTGCTCCATACCTTCGCCATTCTCCTAGCAGAACTGTTTAACCCCTCCCATCTCATTATAGTAATATATTTATGATATCACCCTCAAATTTCCTGCCCTTAACAACCCCAGAAGGCTGGGAGGGATTGAAGCATTTTTGGAAAGTATTTAATGTTACTTCAAGAGGGCAGGAGGCAGTCAGAAAATAGATGGGTGCAGGAACCCTGGGCGGACAGGGCTCTCTGCAGGACAGCCGAGGAAAAGGACAGCACCTAGCGAGAAGTGCGTGTTTGCCTTTCCTACCTGGGGCTGCAGACCGGGTCTAGCACCTATCGCTTCACTCCCTTGCTTGGAAAATGAAATAGGACTGTCGTTGGCTGCCTGCTTGTTTGCTAGATCTGTTCGACTCCTTGCCCTCCTGAAGGGCTTGAAAAGCAGCCTGGGGGGTGTGAAAAGACTCAGGCCAGCTATTCATTTGATGATACACTGCATGGACCTTGCACAGCATGAAGCTGAAGCCCACCCAGACCTAGGGAGGGAAGATGAAGATCTCCACAGCTGGGCTGGTATTTCTGGAGGTTTCTGCTCTCTTGACAGCACCTAGCAGGGGCAAGTGCTCCAAGGTGCAAAGTAACAGCCTGAGCTACTACATGGTCAGGATTGAGTGTGTGCACTCGGTTCTCCTGTACATGCATTTTAAAAGGCTTTTTGATTCTTAGTGCTCCAACGTTGCCTTAGAGGAAGGAGCCTGGAAGGACAGAGAGGAGTGCGGTGACAAGTCTGTACAAAACTGGATGTTTCAACTCAAAACTGCCAGGTAGTGGAGAGGAAGGGATGCGTGAAATGAAGCTGTGGTGGCAGCCAGGGGATTTTTCTGAGCTTGCTCTTTTTCTCTCTGTAGGTGTTCGTCTCGGTGGGGCCACACTGACCATGCTCAGGAGCTTCTGTCTCCAGCTCATGTCCTTGGTTTGGATCCTCTTGGCCCATCACCAGCTTGCCCAAGGTGAGTCTCTGTAGGCATGGGACCTTCTTTCTTAGATCCATCTTTCCAAGCCTGTCCTTGGCATTGCTGAAGTCTCCACAGTTCTTCATGCAAAATAGAGTTGGCCTGACCTGGAAGACCAGAAAATGCTGCAGTCATCCGGCACCTGGGCGGTGACTGGTGGCAACTGTAGAGACACCCACTCTGGTGCCCACGGGGCTGGCAGTGCCTGAGTAGACCAGCAGTGAGAGGTCCTGCTGCTCTCACAGTCTCTCACAGACAGGGTGAATGGGTCCCTGAACGGATAAGCCTATTTGGAGAGGCAGGGCAAGTGGGAAAGAAGATCCCAAAACTGAATGGCTAATCCTGGATCCCATGGGACAAAATCCCTTCCCAGAGATTAGTTTGGTCTCCCCCTGTTCCAGATAAGCGATGAATTCCCAAAGCTGTCTGCCAGGAGAGATGGTTACAAATAGGAAAGGCGACAATACCCAGGCTTGGGCTGAGCAGTCCCAGGACGCTGCTCAAGCTCTGCGGTGGCTTGTTTTGGGAGGCTCTTATCCTGAGCAGTGGGAGCTGCCGCCTCACTGCAGCAAAAATACATGCATGTGGATGGGGGATTTCTCCCCCTGCGTGCTTCCTAGGCAGCACATTGCGCGGCTTGAGGAAGGCCTGAGCACACCACCCAGTCCGGGATGGAGGGGATCAGTCAGGTAAGGGTGTTCATCTCCTGGGCCTGGCCTGGGATCACACTGGGCTCCTGGAGAAACCCCTTGCCCCCTGACATTTGCTGTAGCTCTACTGCCTATGGAGCCGGAGCGAGCCAGCTCCCCGTGGGTCTGAGATATAAGCAGGTGATGGGGGAGAGGGGAAGGTGGAGATGAAAGGGGACACCTGGCTGGGGAAAGCAGGACAGTGCCGAGCAGCGGATGAGAAGTGGCACGGTGAGGCCATGGCTCGGTTACAGTTTCTGTGGCCTTTAAATAAATAAATAGAATTGGATACCTGGCCCCTTGTGATGCCCAGTCCTGCCTCCCCGCGACAGAGGGGGAGTGCTAGCAGCTGGGTCCTGGCAGAGGGCAGGACCCCTGACCAGACTGCTCCATGCCAGTAGCTGTCCCTGGGGATGGGGACATCCTGGGAGATAAAGAGGATCCATCCTTGGTCCCTTTGTGCCTCTCGCAGTACCCGCTCCTGAGCTTTCTTACCATGCATGTCACGCGACGGTGGGACCAGGGTCCCAGGTGGGTCAGGCCCTATTACACAGGTTGCCTAATGCACAGGCAACCCCAGCTTTTTCTCAGAAGGGCCTGAAGTCTCAGGGAGGCAACAGAGACCGGGGGGTGGGGTGGGGTGATCAGAAACCAGGTAGTTTTGAAGCAGGGTCCAATTTCTCAATAAAGGCAGTGTTATTGCTGCTTGGGTGACTGCAAAATCCTCATCTGTCATGGGACATCCAGCCACTGAAAGGAAGGTCCCCCACCTTACAGTTCTGGGAAAGGACAGGCTGAGTAGTTAGGAAATAAAAAAAGGCTGTGAGCCAGCAGGGTCACCAACAGATCTGGAGTCATCTATGGTCTCTGCTTAACCTAACTCCCCCTGTCTCCTGCCTTGCAGGTGATGACTGCAGTGAGCGCTGTAATCTCGCCCACGGCTGCTGTGACCAGGAT
>NW_009647419.1:3179437-3187323 GCF_000708025.1 Charadrius vociferus | reverse complement strand
CATAACTGCTCTCCCTCCCTCCGTTGGTGCTGCATCCCGGGTGCCTGCACCCCTACCCCAAGCTGAGGCGCCTGGAATTGGTGACTCCGCTCGCTTTTTACCTGACACCCTCCGGAGTAGGAGATTTTGATCCCTCATCCCCTTGCTGGTCTCCTCCAGCTTTTGCTCCAGTGCTTCCAGGGTCCCCCCCCACCGCGCACTGACTGACATCGTTGTGCTGAGCACTTTCTGTCTAGATGGGAGCATGGGACAGCCCAGCCATGCTTGAGCGATGGGAGGGAGCCATCAGGCTCAGATATGATGAGCAAAGTCATCAGGCAGTGGTGCAGGCTTGGGGGGCAGCCAGCTTCTTTGGCCTCCTTGCTGTTTGAGATGGGGATGCTCTCCCTGGGGGCATGGAAAAGAAGAGCTGCTGATGTGCGTGTAGATGTCTGAGGGCATCAGGGGTCCCGTCTCTGCAGCCTGGGATGTAGTGGGGGTCTCTGGGTGTTTTTATAAAGGACTCACCAGCAGGTTGGGGACACCTCTGTTCCACAGCCGAAGTGTGTGCATGATCCCTGGCATCCCGGCTCCAGCTTGTGCCCAAATCCCATAAAGGCAAAGCTCAGAGCCTGACCCTGCACTTCAGCCCAAGAAGCAGCCCTATGGCTGCCCCGGGCTGCCACAGGCCTGGATACTGCCTCTTGTCCCACTGTAGGGCCGCCCAGAGCCCCCATGCCACAGGGTGGCCCCAGGAGGAGCAGGCTGTTACGGGCTACCTGAATGCTGCAAGGGGATGAACTGCCCATCCTCCTCACTGGGGCACGCTCAGCCCCCTTTCCCAGCACGGCCCACAGCATCACACCATGCCTGGGCCATTCCTTCTTGCCTAATGGAGCAGATATGGCCCAGCGGTGATCATAACCATGCTGACTGCTGCAACAGGGAGTCCAGCTCTGTTTTTTACTGGGTCCCCGGTTGCAGCTGCAAAGAGCTCACTCCTCCCTGAGCCCTTTTGGTGGCTGTGGCTGGTCAGGGGGGCTCGGTGTTGTGAAGCCCTGGCTGGAGATGCTGCACTTCTCCGTGTGGCAGGTGGCCCAGCTGCAGTTTTTTCTGGTGCAGGCACGCATGAGTTGCTGCTCCAGATTTCAGGCCTTCAGCAAGCTTGGCAGTACCCCATTGAAATCGCCCCCAATCCAGGGAGATTTGGCTGCTTACCGGGCCCCGTCCCTAGCAATTTTTAGGTTGGCCATCTCCCTTTTAGGGAAGGGGAAGAGTTGATGGCGCCTGCTGCCATACCACAGCGTGTGGGTGCTGGAGGGTAAGGGGTGCCCACAGCCACAGCTCGTGGCTGTCCAGGTATGAATGCATTTCCCCAGATTATCAGATACATGGTATCACCTCCATTCCCATCAAAAAGTCTCTAATTAACATATATATATATTTTTTTTTAACCATTTTCCTCATCTCTTTGGAACCACCTGCAATGACAGTAGCCAGTCCAGGTGTGAAAGTGCAGCCTCAGACTGTCCTGGCAAAGCCGCAGTCACTGTATATCATGCTGAAATGAGTCCCAGCCATGGAAATGAACCCCCTTGCTTACTCTAGACACAGTGTTGTTTTTGTTAGATTTAATTTCATGCTGTTTTGAGTATAGCTTTTGTTGCGGCTGGTGCCACCTCCACACAGCTCTCGTCCTGTTATCGCTCGCTTTCCCCCTTGGAGCTGGCAGGCGTGAGGGAAGCTGCAGGAGCAGCGCAGCTTGGCTTTACTCAGCCATCAGCACTGCCCCGCTCTTCTGGGGCCAGAAGGTTTGATGTGTGCTGCGGGTTTTCCCATCACATTGCCCTTGTGAGCTGGTTGAGAAGTCCATTCTGTATGCCAGCCACGGCAAGCAAGGTTTCGCAGCTGGATTATGCTGCACTTCAGATGGAAAATGACACATGTCATAATGCAAATGGGTGCAATGAAACACGCGGGCCTCAGGGGCCTCTTGTCCCTTTCCCTCAGGGAGTTCAGGGTTAGGGATGAGGCTTTTCTCTGCCCATCAGTGGCTGTGCAATGAGGGACACGTGGGAGTTGCTGAGCTAACGCATTGGTGTGTACAGAGCGGTTGGCTGGAGGAGAGCACTGGGACATGGGCAGTAAAAGCGAAGCTGCCAAGCTCCGTTTCTGCCCCCTCACCCTCTCTGGCTGCAGAGGGTGAGTCTGTGCTGCTCTGTCTGCTCGCTTCCTTGGAAAGATGAGATGCCAGTACTGACCTTCTCTGGAGGAGGGAGCCAGCAGGTTCATGGTGGGCTTTGGGAGGGTTTTCCAGTGCCGCTGTATCTGTGGCAAGCCTGCAGAGCAAGCAGCGAGCTTTTTCCGCAGCCCCTGCTTGGGTTTTATCATGCTGCCATGCCTTGTCCTCCTGCAGGTGCGACCCAGGCTGGGAGGGCGAGTACTGCGAGGAGTGCGTGCGTATGCCAGGGTGTCTCCATGGGACATGCCACCAGCCTTGGCAGTGTATCTGTCACACCGGCTGGGCTGGCAAGTTCTGTGACAAAGGTGAGTCACGGGGCTGGACATCACAGCCTCCAGTGCTGAGGGCAGAAGCCCAGCACACCCTGCATTGCTGGGTGAGCTGACATAGCCAGAAGCCACCCAGGTGATGCCACCTGGGCTGCTCAGGAGATGGGATGTTGCTTGGCTGCCGCAGCTGGCAAAGTCCCCTTCCTGCAGAAGAGGTCAGGCTGCTGGCACCCACTGATGAGTGGGTGCATGGCAAGAGCTGCCATGACACCGGCCATGGGAAATGGAGCAGATGAACTCATTGCCTTTCTCACACCGCGCCTGGGCCCTGGGCAGCACCTCCTACTTCCCCTGGGGCTTCCTGCCTTTGGCAGGTGGCCGCTGGACTCCCCTCCTCTGGCCCTGGGGGGCTCCTCTGTGCCATAGAGAGGTCTGCACTGGTCGGCCAGATGGCGTGCACTGCATTTTCACGTCGTGCAGATTTGCAGGACGATTTGCTCCCTCCGCACCCCCGAGTCTGTGCATTTTGCAGACCATAGCTGGGAGGCACCATGCAGGCACGGCACTTCTATTGCTGCGGGTGCCTGTTGGAGGAGATGTGGGAGAGGCTCCTGCCATTTCTCCGTCTGGCTCTTTTTGATGGGCTGTGTATGAACTGCATTGGCCACACCCCCCTCTTTTCTTGCTAATTCCCACCTTTTTCTTTCCCCTCAGACATCCACATCTGTGAACACCAGTCCCCGTGCCAGAATGGAGCTCAGTGCATCTACGACCGAGACGGGGAATATTCCTGCCTATGTTCAGAAGGCTTTCATGGGAAGGACTGTGAGATGAAGACAGGGCCATGTGAGAAGGCAGGGTGAGACACGGCAGCAGGGGCAGCAAGATTACAGACAGTATTAGCTTCAGGTCACGCGCTGCCAAGCTGCGGCCCAGCTTGGCTCATTATCACTAGATTTCCATGTGCTAGTAGAGTTAAGTCAAAACGCCTTTGGCTTTGGTTTAGCTGTGTGCACCACACAGTCCCGCTGTGTTGCGATCTGAATAGATTCTTGTCCCTCACTATGGTGGGTGTGATGAGCTGACATGCATCATGCGTTTGGGGAGCATCAGGAGGGCATGTTTCCCCTTCAGATTGTTTGGCTGAAGACCATCCCTGGTGCGTGGTGGGCCCATGCATAGCCACAGCCTTTGGGGAGGTCCCACAACTCAGGGACATAGAAACTCCTGCCCGGTCTTTTCCTTGAGAATAGCTACCCCCAGGGAGAGAGACAGCACTGGACCCACTGGCTACGTGAGTGGCTGTGTGTGTTTTCCTCCCTGGGGTGGGGAAGCTGCTTGCTTTCCAAGGCTGTGACCCATCCTTGCTCTCTCCACACAGGTCTCCGTGCAAGAATGGGGGGCAGTGTCAAGATGAAAATGGCTTTGCCAGCAACTTCACCTGCCGGTGCCTCGCTGGCTTTGTGGGGGATCTCTGTGAGAATGACGTGGACGACTGCCTGATGCGTCCCTGTGCCAACGGTGCCACCTGCCACGATGGGATCAACCGCTTCTCCTGCCAGTGCCAGGTGGGCTTCGAAGGGCGTTTCTGCACCATCAACATCAACGACTGTGCCAGCCAGCCATGCAAAAACGGGGCAAAGTGCTACGACCGAATCAACGACTATGACTGCTTGTGTCCTGACCATTTCACTGGCAAAACCTGTGAGATCTCCATCCCCGAGCCCACCTGGGCTCCCCCCTACCACCCTGTGAACCATGAGAATGGCGGGGGTGTGAAAAGCACCACCAGCGAGATGCCAGGGGTGACGCAGCCGGAGCCTGTCAGGACCGTGGTCACGGGGCGGCGTGTGGCCAACCACAGTGAGAAAGAGCCGGGGGGAGGGTTGTTGAAAATCTCTGTGAAGGAGGTGGTGACCCAAAGGGACTCGGGGCTGACTGAAGCCCAGCTGGTGACAGTGCTGGTGTTCGGGGTGCTGACGGCCGTGCTGGTCCTCATCACCGTCCTGCTAATGCTGAGGAACTGGCAGAGGGGCCGTCAGAGGTCAAACTGGTGCCAAAGCCCTTCACAGGCTGCAAGGAAGCTCCAAGACCAGGAGTGTCAGGTGGGCATGCTCAACACCGTCCTGATCGAGCCCAGGAAGACGACAGAGCTGTGAGCTGCGAGGACTCTGAGCCAGGCCCTGGCAGGTCATCATGCTGGCAGACCCCTCGAACTGCACCCTGGGGAGCCACGCCGGAACAAGCTGGGCAGTGGGGAAGGGCTCCCACAGCAGGGAACATGTCAACGAAACCCCTGGGAGTTGAGCATTGGTGCGATGGCCCTGCCTGGGTCTGAGTTGTCTCCTGCCTGGCCGGCACAGGGCATCTGAAAGCAGGGCTGTGTTGGGCCAGCCCTGCAGGGGAGTGGTGACATGCCGCTTGTGGCAGGTCACACCATGCAGTGCCGGTATCATCTGACGTGAGCTCTCAGAAACAGGACGGGTAGTGCTGAGGAGGTCACGGCCTTCTTGCAAGCCCAAATTCTGCCAGGCCCTTTGTAACTCCTCTCTGTGACTACCGGAAGGCGCTGTGTCCTTGTTTGCGCTGGTGTTGGGATGTTTCTTCTGGGGCCTTTGGGATTGTCATGGCTGCACAGGCCTCCCTGCCCCAGTACTGGATGGGGTAGCTCCCGGCTATTTCTGTAGGCTGTTGTTCCAGATGCCATGTCCCTAGGGACTGAGCAAGCACCCTTGCTCCCTGGCCTTGTGGTTCTGTGAGCCACTTCAAAGAGACTCTGGAGATCATTTGGGGTCTCCTCATGCCCTTCTGCTCTGAGTGATGCTGCCTCCTCTTGCTGTCAGACTTGGGGTTACAAACACATTCTGTACTTTCCTCCTGATGATCCAGGGGTCTTCTTCCCCGGCTTACCAAGCCGTCCTTTCTGGTCTGGCCACAAATGACCAAGCTCCTTCCTCTCTCCAGTATACACTCCTGCCTCACCATTTGCTGACAAGGAGGAGCATCATCTTCTCCCCTCTGGCATCCTCTGGGCCTGAGCTGGTCCTTCTCATATGCCCTCGCAGGTGAAACTGGAGATGGACAACGCTGGAGATCTGTTGTGGCTAGTTCAGGAGCAATACAAGATCCAGATCCTCCTTTCCTCTCCCAGTCACTCTGAGGCAGGCAGCTGGCACTAACCTCAAATCAGCCATTGTAGCATTTCTTGATATAACAAAGGCTAAGCTCCCCACAGTGGGTGTGAGGACAGGCTACTGAGCCTGGGATGACCATAGGAAGCAGATACGATATTGCCTTCTCCACCATTGCTAAAGCATAGCTAAGAGGCAGTAGATAGCCTGGTCACTTAGCCTTTGCAATAGGTCTGCTCCTGCCAGTGCTGGTCAGGTGTGCAGCAATCAGCATCTATCTGCCAGGGCCAGGGTTTTCCGTGCCTTCTCATGGAAGAGGCATGGAGGGCTAAGCAGTAGGGTAAAAAAAAACCCACAACCCAAACCCTACTACTGGCCTGTAGAGTTGCAGAGCTGGGTTCAAGATAGTGTGAAGAGAGCAGACAGAGAAGCAAGCACTCAGCCAGAAGGAAGACCTGGGAGAGGGGACTGGGGCTTCATCAGAAAGATTATTTTTTTAATACATGGATGAATGATGTACCTTTATCAAATAAAATAAATACAAGCCCAGAAACAGTGTATCAGAGAATCATAAAATAATTTAGGTTGGAAGGGACCTCTGGACACCAACCTCCTGCTCTCAGCAGATTCAATTAGATCAGCTACTTGTTCTGGATGAGTATCTCCATCACTTCCCTCAAGAATGCAAATCCAGGTTGTGGCAGCGAAGTTGTCTTGCCCTGTGCCCTCACCCCATGCTGCAGGGGTGGAGTTGGCTCCTGCAGCCTCAGGAGAAGGAAAGGGACCTGCCTCAGGACAGTCTAGCCAAGGTGTGTATCTGCTAGGTGTTGTCTCAGTGCTGGGGAAAAGGGGAAAACCCAAGACTGAGTCCAAGGGTGCCCATGGGAAGAGCAAGGTGATCCCAAAACTGAAAGCAGCTAGGGGTTTGCGCAGCTGGGAGCAGGGCAGGAGGGATAGGGAGTTTTCCTTGGAAAAGCAGTCTTGAAATAAACTAGCCTTAGATGCCTTTAATGTAATCCCATTCTGGCCCTTCAGGGGAAGGCCTTCTCCACTGTAAGCTGCAGGAAGAGCAGCAAGGCTCTGGGTGCAGCCTTCTGGGCTATTTGGAGACGTCAGTGCCCCCTGAAAAAAGCAGGGAGCAGGTAGGGTTGTCTTTGTGCAGAGAGGGCACCACTCACAAGGAAGTCTGTGTCTGAGGGGAAAAAGGGACAGGGACCCGAATAACAGAGCTTCACAAGGAAGTTTCCATTTTATTTTAAATTGTACATGTGAGACTAAGTCTCAGACTAGGAGTCACTGATTTTTCAATGAGCAGAAAATCCCTCTGTAATCTCAAAGGGGAGCCCTGGAGGGGAGCAGTATCCCATGAGCCAGGCTTGCGTGGTCCTAAACAGCAGTTCCCATCTTCCCTACTAAAGGAAAGGCTGCAGTGCCATGTGATTGTTCCTGAGGACACAAAATCGCTGTCTGCAAGCAGGAATAAACCCTTTCCTCACCTCAGCAGGTCCTGGCCCTGCAGGGACAGGGCTAGTGGCTGAGGTGAGAGGAAAGCCAGGCACAGAGCCAGGAGGGTTGCCTGGGCTCAGCCCAGGAGGGAGGTCACTGCTGCCCACTGTGCAGGAGGTGCTGGAACAAGGAGCCATCCTTCTTACTTAGGCGGGCGGGCGAATCCAGCTCTGCCACTCTCCCAGATTGCATCACCAGCACTCGGTCTGAGTCCAAGATGGTGTTCAGCCTGTGGACAGCAAATACCAGGACACACATTGGTGGATCTGAGGAGAAACCCTAGATACTGCTTCCCCTGCTGTCAAGGGGTGGCGCAAGACATGCCCAGCACCAGGATCTGCAGAGCTTCTCCCTGTGCACTCAGGGACACACTGCAGTCCAGCTCCCCAGAAAGCCCCTGCACACCACTGAAATGCACCACCTTTTAGGAGAGCACAGTGATGCCTTCCAGTTGCTGGGCATGGCAGGGCACCAGGAGCACAGAGGGAAGCTCTGGGAAGGGAAAGCTCAGAGCATGCCTGATTCTGGGGTTGCACAAGATGTCTCCGTTCCCACAGGAGAGTTATCGAGTTGCTTCTGTTTGCCCCCACATTTCCTCACCTGCCACCTCCTGAGGGCAGCAGAAATGGACTTGTACATCAGCTGCCATTCCCCATCTTTGCTTATGCTGCCACCACCAGTGAATTTGCCCAGTTCTACCCACATTGCTAGCAGGGCAGTAACCTCTAGCCCTGGGAAGGAAAGACAGGGCAGCAGGAA
>NW_009647419.1:3175287-3179424 GCF_000708025.1 Charadrius vociferus | reverse complement strand
CAGGAATGCCTTTGTACAGTCATGCACTGTTCAGTGCAAAACTACAGCCCTACAAAGCTGCAAGTCACAGGGAAGACACTACACAGGATTTGAGCAGGTAAGAGGTGTTATGGAGTTCAGGACTCTGGATACACATTCATCCCCAAAAAAGTGCCAGGTTGTAGCACTGGAAGTGACCTGGAGGGGCAAGGGACAAGTACTGAGTCAGTTCCAGTCCTAGATTTCCCCCATCCAATTTATGGTTCACCCAAAGCTGAATGGCATGAAAGAACCATGGGTACAAAACAATCATCCCCCCCCCCTTACTGCTTTCCCCCATCTCCCTTCATCACAGTGCAAGAGGGCTGTGGCCATCTTCAACCCTGTCTTGCTGCCTTGCCTAATGCCACTCCTTCCTCTGCTGGTTCTCCTCTCTAATTACTCCTCCATCAAAGGTGGCCTCCCCCCACCCAACCCAAACACACACCTCAGCCCACAGCGCCCTTACCTTTCTACTCTATTTATACATAATATCCCTAGTGTGGGAACCACGTTCCCTTCACACCCCTCCTATCTGATCTATTTACAAGACCCACTCGATTCATTTGCCAGGCCCAGCCCACCTCGCCTGTCATCCATCATTCCCACCTCTGTGCAGCACGACACCAGCGCCTGCCACCTGCTCATTTGATTTTTATTTTTGTGGTAACTGTTGTGCTTTGAAAACACCCTCCATACAACTGCATAACCCTCCTCCAAATTATCCTCCGCTTGGCAAGTGTGGGAGCACTGCCTAATGCTAACCCACCCCTTCTCAGTATCCATGGTATTCATGTTTTGCCCTCCTCCTGTAACCATCTACTGCCCCTACTCTTACACTAAATCTCTCAGGGGTGGGACAAGCACCGCTGCCCTGTCCTGCCTGGGCAGTGCCTAGCCTGCCAGCATCGGGTGCAGGCTGGAAACAAAACTCAGAGGTTTGGAAAACATAACTAGCCAGCGTTCTGCCTCCCGCGGCCAAGAGCTGGCTACAGCCCTTCGCCGCCGGCTGTCCTGCAGTGCCCTCTACTGAGCCAGAGACACCTGCTCCTCCCCGGTCTCCACACTGCTCCTTTCTGTAAAGTAGGTCTCCGTTGCTCCTTGCCCTAATTTGGCAGAACCACAAGGTCCAATTCACTCCCCCGGTCCCAGTAGGCAGTGCCCAGGAAGAGCCATCTGCCATATGATGCTGTCTTTTGCCCTTTGCTCTCCCCCAATTTCTGGGTACAACGTTTTTGCATCCAGTTATTTCCAGCACCCAGGCACTAACCAAGCAGAAAAGGCAAATAGGCAGGGTCCAGTTTTTTGCCTTTAAAAACTTCATCATGGAGACCTCCCTGCTCAGCTCAAGGCCCAGACATGGCAGGTGCAGCCACCACTCCCTGCGAGTAGTAGGATGAGTTTAGGTGCAGACTGTTGCTTCCTCCATACCTGTGAGCAATCGTCAAAACAGTTTTGTCAGCAAAGCGCTGGCGGATGGTCTGCTGCAGCAGCTGGTCTGTCTTCTGATCCACGCTGGCTGTGGCCTCATCGATGCACAGCACCTGCCAGGGACAAACAGTTGAAGGGACCTCCCAAGCACCGCAGGGGAGACCCCAATCCCTGCCTAGAGACAGCCCGAGCAGGTAGCACAGGATGTCTATTCCCATCACACCCCCAACTCTGGAGCGCTCTGTTCTGCTGTCCTCACACAGCCTTCAGCAGCTCACCCTCCCCCTCGCTCCGATGGAAGCAGCACACTCACCTTGGCCTGCGTCAGGAGGGCTCTTGCCAGACACACCAGCTGCCTCTGTCCCACAGACAGACTCTTTCACCTCTCTCCCAGCTCACTTTCCAATCCACCTGCTGGGGTCAAGCTCAGCAGTCAGTCCACCAGGCTCTGTGTAGGGCCCCAAATGACTCTCCTAGTCTGGGGTTTTCCCAGTAGCACTCAAAATCCAGATCCTGCTTAGGCCCAGGCCTTGGGAACCAGTCTTTACACTTGGACGCCAGCAACATCTGACAGAGATGCCACGGTCCCCTAGAACTAGGGGCTGGCTTCTCTCTCAGGCTCTGCTCTAACATCCACTGGGGCTTGGTCTCATCAGTAATATCCCACCACCCAATCCATCACCTGCCAGTCCCTTGCCACTAAATCTCAGGGAATGCCACCGGGTCGGTCTGAGCTGCTCCCACCCTGGTCCTAGTGTGGCCCCACCTAACCAATTCCCTGCTGCATCCACCTGGTCCCTTTTCCTCAGCTCCCTCACGGAGCTGAGGCCTCCTCCCCTCTTCCAGTACCAGGGCTCACCAGCTGCTTCTTGCTGGGTTCAGACTCACCCATCTGAGTAATGGCATCCTCCAGGTGGCACTGCTCTAGCACCTCGTGGAGCTCAGCATCTGTCCGTTTTCCTTGGGGGTCCAGGTTCTCTCGGATTGAGCCACTGAACAAAAACGGATCCTGGGGGATGATGGCCAGCCTAGATCTGCAAGAAAACAAGACCTGAAGGCTCATGGGGTGGGTTCTGCAGAAAAGCAAAGGCCTTTTATTATTTTTTTTACTGGGGTGGGGTGTCTTGGCTTGCTGCATATCTCAGAGGCACAGAGACATGGGTCACATACTCAGCCTGGTTTCCTTAGCACAGCTGTTCAGAAACAACAAAGCAACTTATAAGAAGCTGCCGCAATCAGACAAGAGGGTGCCAAGACAGTAAGTCCTTTGCTCCTTACTCTTCCCTTTGGCATCCAACCACTGACAGGTCTCAGCCTCTGGGTTCCCCTGGCTGCCCTCTGCTCTGCTCAGCCCTCCATACCTCAGCTCCTCCAAGCCCACCAGCTGGCTGTCAACGCCATCCAGGAGAATCCGGCCTGATTTCAGCTCCAGCATGCGGAAAAGGGCCAAGAAAAGGGTGGATTTTCCAGATCCTGTGCGACCCACAATCCCCACCTTCTCTCCAGGGTAAACAGTGAAGCTTACACCATCAAGTGCATTGGGCAAGCCTGCTCTGTAGGCCAGGACCACTTGCTGGAACTCCACAAGCCCCTGGCTTGGCCAGTCAGCAGCAACCTAAGAAGGACACACAAGTGAGACAGAGTATGACTGTGACTTGCTGTGATCTCTAGCCTCACATCCTCACAGGCCAAGCCCCATCCATCCCTTTGGATGTTTGCTTGGCTTCTGACCAGCCGTAACACACACCCCAGCTCCAGCCCCCTCCTAGGCTTGTTTTTCTCTCTAGTTTGGACCTAGCGCCTGTTCTGCTTTCCTACCCCTTCCCATCATTCCAGCCTTCACCAGCTCCTTCCAGAGATTCATTCCCCACAGGGGATGTATTGGTAAAGGATGAGCAATCAAGGTGGTTTCTGTGAGTGAGGGCCCTCCACTCGTTCCCTGGAACCCTGTGATCTCCCCAGGATGCAAGTGCAGGGCACAGAGCCAGAAGATGGGCCAGTCCCTGAGAACACATCTGAGCTTTTACCTGGACCAGTTTATCCTGGGGCTCCGTGGGGATGTCTGTGGTGTATTCCTCTGTGCGCTCCACACTCACCATCATGGTCTCTGTCAGAGTGAAGCTGGAAATGAGGCCTGACAGCAGGTTTGTGACAGACAGGGCGTATGAGAGCGCTAGGCCCACAAGTCCTGCGAGGAAAAAAGCATAAGCAAAAATGTTACTGGCAGGGAAGAAGCCGGGGTCTTGGTGGCAGGACAAAGAAACAAGGGAGTCTGGGATCCCACTCGAGGATGAGGACACACAAGAGGAGAGACAGGAGCTGAAGCACTATGCTGTGGGTGACTCGTAGAGGGACAGGGAGCAGGAGCTATGGATCTTACTCCAGTGTAGGAAGATGTGCAGCTCTGGGTTAGGAGAGGAGGAACCCCTGCGCCACAGCTTAGGGGTGGGCATAGAACAATCCCTGGCAGTCTACCTGGATTTCCCAGTTGCTTCTGGTGCTGGATGATGGCAATTCCTGCAATAGCGGTAACCACAGCAACCCCAATCATCTGCAAGCGGATGTCCAGCCACTGCATTGCTGTGTTGCTGGCAAAGAGGCAGCGCTGGTTCTGCTCCAGGCGCAGCTGATTCTCCAACTCAAACCTGGCAGGCGCACAACAGAGGTTTGCACCACTCAGCCTCCATT
>NW_009647419.1:3167507-3175176 GCF_000708025.1 Charadrius vociferus | reverse complement strand
CGTGCTGCCCCGGACCAGGGGCATCCCTGCCACCCATAACCAGCCCCACATCAGGAAGGCCCTGGTCTATAAAGCCGAAACTCTGGCTCTCTGGGTGCTTTTTCATTCCACTCACCTCTGTGTCGCCCGCATGGCTCTGATGCTGCTCAGTCCCGAGAGGGTCTCTGAGAAGTGAGTGTAAATGGGAGACAGGGTGACACTGTAAAGGCGCTTCAGTTCCCGGGACGTGCGCCGGTAATAGCGCTGGATGGAGAAGTAGAGGGCAGCCAGGGGGAGTAAGACCAGACCAATCCATGGGAGGCCATAGGTGATTATCACCAGCATGCCCAGGAGCCCGTACATGTTGGCCAGGAAGATGTTGAGTATAAACGGCAGGCTGTCATCCACGCAGTACAGGTCTGAGGAGAAGCGGTTCAGGATCCGGCCTGTTGGTGTGGTGTCAAAGAAGGTGACTGTGGCCTGGTAACAAGGGAACCAGAAAGTAAAAGTCAGTCAGCTGCAGCGAGATCCAGCCACAGAACAGTGCCCAGGAGAGCAGCACCAAAGGGAGCAGATAAGGCCACAAAGGGGTGGCCACCACTGCCCTCTTCCTTTTCTCAGCTGGGGAAGAAATCTCAGACTCCAAAGCCAGCATCCACTCACAGCCAAACCACTCATGCTGTTCGCATGGGAAAATGAAAGAGCCCTGCTGTGGCGAATGGCAGACAGCTACCAAGATAGCAGTCACTCAGATCCCATACTGGCCCACCAGTGAGACAATCCTCTCTGATCCTATCTTCCAATCATCTAATCCTACCTCTAGTTTGAGGACCCAAGGAATCCCAAATCTTAACGAAAGTTAACTGGCACATACCAGCATCAGCCCTAAATCTTGCTTAATGACTCCTTCGAATCTCATCTGAATCTGAGCTCATGATCCTGCAAAAGCTACTTTGACTCAGTTTGCCCTCATCTGGGCTATATATCTAAGTCTAATGAGTGAATAGATGCAGGTAGCAGCCATAAAACACCCCTCCATGGAATAGAACAAGCCTTACAGGACACATTCTGAACCCGAGCTCATTGGCCCCTTGTGCTGGCTGTGGTGCAGCCCTTTTTGGATATAGTCCTACAGCGAGCTCATCAGCTAATACGAGCAGAAATCCTAATCCACCTCCCAAGCCCTCACTCCCAACTATGAGAAGAACGTCAAGGCAGAGCGACTTGCAGCATCCCCAGTCTGCCCGAGACTTTCTGACTAGTACCTTTAGAGCCCTCTGGAGCAGTCGGTTGTGAATGACAGTGGCAGCACGGATGGTGCCATAAGCAAAGAGGAAGGCCCGAAGAATGGTGAAGAGGGAGTTGGCCCCTGCAATGCTGCCATAAACTATCAGGTAGAAACTCACATCCAGTGAACCATTGGAAGGGACTGGGGTGGTGTCCAGAGCTTGAATGGGGGAGCTGGAACACAGAAGGAGGAAGATTATGAATCTGCCAAGGTCCTCATGACAGTAAACTCACAGACCCATGAGAACCCAGGAGCAGACTCAAGGGGAAACCAGGATAATTCAACCTGATACTCCTGTGAGAGACCACTCTTTTGAGATGCTGGGACAAACACTCTTATTACTATGCAGCTAGGGATCTTCCATCAGCCCCAGGCAGAAGCCCTTTGGGCACCTCATCAGGTCAGAGATCTTGATTCTATTTCTTTGTCAAAGCAGCCACACAGACCCCCTTCAGTGGGGTGGTCAGTTTATCCCTGGTCTCAACAAGGATCTTCATAGGAAATGAACTTAAGGGCAAAATGAGAGTGTGTTTCCAGTTTCCTTCGGCATCTCCTGACCAGCATTCACTTACACAAGCCCAACAATGGAGAAGAGAAGCAGCTCTGGGGAAGGCAGGGAAGCTGAGCAGACCATCACAGAGGTATTTGATGTCTGGGATATGCTGGAGATCCAGTGTGACAGCCACCAATCTGAGATATTTCTGGACGCTACAAAGAAAGACAGACTGCATAAAGAGGGATTCAGCAAAAATCAAGCAGAAAAGCTGGAAAGGAAGCTCCTGGACAACTTTTGTTATTGTCTCACTGCCCAGTCTAGTCTTCCCCTGCCTTCATTCCCCACTGGGAACAGCCTTGAGCTGTAGCAGCGACAAGGCACTGCTAGAGGAGCAGACATGCAACTGCAGCAGTGAGATGCCAGATCCTGTTCCCACACATGCCCCCTCCCAACTGTGGTACTTCAGTTTGGGGACGAGGAGTCTTCGTGCTGCAGGGAGAGTGATTAAACCCCTGGCCTCTTTCCTTCCCTGCATTCCACAAAACCAGGGAGTGAGAGGAGAGGAATGTCTAAAGAGACATGTGCTGCTGGGCCACTGCCTCACCTTGCATCAGGAGCAGCGAGAAGAGGATGGATAACGCCAAGCAGCTGCCCACTGCTAGCCAATATGCCTTGTACACCTGAAAAGCCACTGCCCCTTCTTTCTTCTCTTCCTCCTTGTGGATGAGATGATTGTTTTGGGTTGATTCTTCTGCCTCTGTCTCTATGGCCTCTTCTTGGCCCTGTTCATCAGGGGCTGTTGGAATGGAGGCAAAAGCAAAGGTCAGTGTGACATAAGTTCCTCCTGCAGCTGCTCCTTCCTGTGAACAGAGCAAGTCTAGGCTATGAGGGAGACTTTTCTTCCCTCCTCTCCCCCCTTTCAAGACAGGTGCACCAATCCTGGCAGACCTTCATCCAAAGCTGGACCACAAATGGAACAACAGATTCAAACACTGCTTCAGACCAACACCCAATGGTATGTGGGCATCCTCTCCCTCTACGCACACACTACCCACAGATCAGCACTGCCACAGCACAGCAAGGTGGTGGGAGCTCTGCTCTAAGGCCAGCCACCATCATGTACAGGTTCTGAATGCTCAGCTGAGCTGTGCTGCTCCAGCCACCCTCAAGCTCACCAGGTACAGACCTTTATCCTTCTGCCTCTTGTCCATATCCTTGAACTTGGGGAAGGCTTCCACGAGTGGCAAGATATCAGCTGGTGTGCCTGAGAAGAGAGACATGCAAATGCTTCAGATTCTCGAAGAACAGATGCCAGCTGCTCACTGCCTCTTGCTATGAAATGTCCCAGTTTTGTTCTCTCATAACATTCCCTATTCTCTCTCACAGCATCTGCACCCTTGAAGGCCCTGCTCCATACCACCTGCTATGGCCTTCTGCCTTATCAGCTCCCCATCTCTAGGATTGTCCTGTTTTATCTGTGCATCTGCATATTTCCTTCCACCCCATCTTTGACCATGTGTAGTGTCCTCAAACTCTTTATCATTGGGTTCCCCACTAGTTAATCCTATTCCCTTATGTCTGTCTTTGCTCAAGCCGTTCCAAGACAGGCACACAGGCACAAACGAATGCCTGAGAAGACAGCTGGCGTACCTGTCTTAACTATCCTGCCATTGTCTATCAACAACAAGGCATCGGCCTTCTCCAAAAACTCCGTCCTGTGGGTGCAAAGGATCCTGGTCTTGTGTTTGAGAACTCCAAGAATGCATTTCTGCATAAGATGGTTGGCTACGTCTGCATCAACAGCAGCCAGGGGATCATCAAGGAGGTAAAGCTCTTTATCCTGAGAGGGAGACAAAAGACAAAGATACAGCTGCTGGCCCTGACAGAGCAGGCAGTGCTGTAGAAAAAAGTGCAAGTGCCTCTGTGTGGCACACCACCAGCACCTTTAGGCCAGCACGATGCAGTTTAAGACGTGCTGCCAGAGCACACTGTACAACTGGGTGCTTCCAGCTTCTTTACCTCTGACCTGGCACTGGGCACAATCTGCCACAGGATGACTGCTTTGCTATTTACCTGGTAAACAGCTCTGGCAAGGGCTATTCGAGCCTTCTGTCCCCCACTGAGTGTCACACCATTTTCACCAACCTCTGTCTGGTCGCCTGCTGGTAAAATCTGAAACATTCAAGAAAATCCATTTAGAAGGCAAAGGAAACTACTGGGGACCCAAAACCAGAACACTGGGATCCCTTTCCTGCCTCTGGCAGTAATTCCTTAGGGCGATACCTTACCAAAAATTAAACAATGCAACAGTCTATACTGCAGACAAGTGGCAAGCTTGGCAGGTATGCAACTAAACTCTCTTACACTGCAGAATAGGGTGGCCACACCTGAACTACCCACTGAGAGCAACTTCTGGTCTGACATAACTCTGAAATGGCACCTGGGAGCTTTCTGGGAGAGCAAGAGCTGTGCCTGCACCAAAATCATGCCAGGGCCCACCCAACCAGTTTAGCAGTAAAAACTACAGAGTTTCAATGGCTGGGAACAGCTTCCTCTCGATTTGGTGGCATACGCATAGTCTATTACTTCTCAAATAAGTATCCTGCTTTACAGAGTGTTCATAGCTCCTGCCAAAGCAAACAAGAGGTCCTCATGCTTGGCACTGCAGAAAATCAGGCATCAGGTTATAAACTGGGAGAAGAAATCAAGATTCCTGCCTTATCTAACAGCCACGTTTACTGGCTAGTATAGCCATAAGCCTCAAACCTAGAATAGTACTGACAGGAGGGCTGCAGGCTCGGCCCTTCCATGCAAAGTTTCCTCTGATCCAAAAAAGCATCAGCTGCTGATAGGTTCTGCCTGAAAAACCCGGCAGTCATCAGCTCTGCAAGAACATCTCCTTTCTCCTTTTCGAAGGATCAAGAGCTTTCGGTTCAGTGGCAGAAGAAACCATTCAAAGTGCTACTGGAATGACATTACACCTTAGAGAACCATGGGGCCAAGTATGGTCTGGGATTGGTAATCGGAGTAATGCTGTGTGATTGGGACATTGGAAAAGCAGTCTATAGACTGAAAGAATGAGAACTGCTCCCAGTGAAGCTCAGGCTGGATGCAAAAGCCGGCCAAGAAAACCCAAGCAGGTTTACAGTTTAGATACTCACGTTCAGGTCCTCAGAGAGGGCACAGGCCTCTACCACCTCCTCGTACAGCCTGGCATCATATTCCTGCCCAAAAAGAATGTTCTCACGGACAGTGGTAAACTGTATCCAAGGCTCCTGTGTGGCCAGACCAAATCCTTGCTCCAGGTCACAAACATACACTCGTCCACCTTGTCTGCAAGCATAGCAGAAGTGGGTGGAAAGGGCAACAAAGGAGAACTGTTGGCAGATCAAAATGGCCTACAAATAGTGATAGCACTAGATATTTTCTGCCTGCTGTGGCATGGAGGGAGCAGACAACGGGGAGTCTTTAGGCTACTTACTTAATGAGCTCTCCAGTGATGGCTGCAAGTAGAGAGCTTTTGCCAGCGCCGACCTTCCCAACAACCCCCAGGAACATCCCCTGCAAAGGGAAACGAATACACTAATGCAGGGCAGCTTGTCCAGATTTCCTGAGCCACACATAGCCTGTAAGAAAGCCGACTGCTGTCTTAAACTAGGACTATCTCACAGGTTCAGCAGCAGAGCTGGGTACAGTCGTTGGGTAAAACAGACTCCTGATATGGTAGGACACAGGTCTGCAAGGAATGTTAACTCTGGAGTCTAGCTGTGTATCCTGCCCAGTCCTCTCCTGCAGCAGTGGTGGAAAGCTGGTGGAGCTGGTTCGTCTCCTGTCTGTAAGCCATGCCTGAATCTCCTTCAGCACCCTTCAGCTCTGAGATGTGATATGTGTCCTGTGCCTCTTGATCAAGAGAAGATTTTGATACATGGCTTGTAAGACCAGGAAAACATTAAAACATGCTACCCCAGTTCCATTATTTGGCTTCTCTAGTGCCATTCTTCTCTGTTACCTCCTGCATCCTTGCTCACCTTTCTCACTGACAGATTCTCAATATGCAGTTGCAGAGTGCCTGTGGATAAGGACTGCCTGGTGCTTTCCTCCTCAACTGGTATCCATGAGAAGACTGCACACTGCATCTCCATGGCAGTAGCAGTATCTGAAGGGCTATCTGCAAGAGAAAAGCAGAACAGCATTGCACTACTATGAGAAGGCCAGAAAATTAAAGGCACCTGGCATTAAAAATGCTATCAGCTCTGCTCCCAAATGGATGAGACCACAGACAGGGCACCGCCATGATGTCCTTGATCCAACCACAGAATAAGACACTTGCCTACTGACTTGCCCTTAAACTTATACCTCCCTTCCTCCAACCCTCCTGTTTCCAGCTCCCACTACACACACGACTGTCATAGCCCTGCTGACTGTCAGGGAGACACTGTAAGGATAACCTGGGTTTATTATTGTTGAAGGTAAAAGAACAGCAGGGAGCTGGCAAAAGGCAAGGAAGGGGAGAAAGGGAGCTGAGATGGCCCAAGGGCGGAGCACACACACTCAAGCCTTTCTGCCAGGCAAAACCAAGGTTGTTGACGGTGTCAGTGTCAGAGAAGCTTTGGACAGAGAAGGAAGCAGCTTCTTCTAAAGGGACATTAATGGCAGGGCTCCGTGGAGACAAGCAATGGCCTACAGTTGGTAAAGATAAATGTGACAGCCTTGTCTCCTGTTTTCCACAGAAATTAAGTGCCTTCACTCTGCCTTTGACAACAGAACGTCCCGAATCACAGGGTGACAGCCAGCTGCCCTCCAGTACTGTCTCTGAGCCTCACACCTCAGCTCTCTGATCCCAAGCCCAGTAGCATCCCTCGCCATTACCTAGGGAATAATAAGCTTCCAGGTCCTGGTCCATGAGTTCAAGGAAACACTGGATTCGATCCAAGGACACTTTGGCTTCCAAGGTCCCATTCAACACCCATGGGAAATTGTTGAGGGGGAGAATGAGCATCCCGACAAGGGCCAATGCTGTGAACACCTGCATGGGTAAGGAAACAGCCATGACTTGGAGGCAGTACCTCCCTCGCCTCTTGTATTCTCCAAACAACTTCACCAGTGAGAGCCTGAAGAGCTGTGGGGAGACACAGGCTGGGTTTATTTCCCAGAGAAGATGCCTCAGGACTGCAGCCCCACGGTAGACTGTCCTCTGCACGAGACAAGGCTAGAGTTCTCCCTACTACCTACTCACCTTTGTGGCAGTGAGCTGGTGACCCAACAGGACATAGGTGATGAAGATGGCAATGGAAACAACAACAGGCAGTGCTGCCCACAGATACACGCACACAGCATCCAAGTACTTGATGGCTCGTAACTTCTGTAGCTCTTTAGCCCGGCAGGCATTTATCCTGGTGCTGAAGTGCTTCTCCCAGGTGTAAAACTTGATCACACGAATGCCACATAAGAACTCTGTCATTAGCTGCAGACAAAAAGGAAAAGCACATAGAGCAACCAGTGCCTGCCTAATGCACCAAATGCCAGCTAGGCATCTGGGCTGGGGCCAGGTTTGCAGTTGCCTACTGCTAAGGGCCAGGCTACAGATACCAGGAACCATTTATTGCTAACAAAGACATAAACCTGAGTGGCAGCTACTGGGAACTTTGCTCTCACTCATTCCACCAGCTGCCTCAGCCACCTGTGCTGTGTACAGCCCAGGAAAAGGCAAAATATTACACTACTTTCCAACTGAAGGATGTGCAACACAGGCGAAGGGACGTGTGGAATTACTAGCTCCAGCCTGGACGCCATTTATTTACTTCAGCCTGACAGCACCTTAAGAGAGTGACACCTGACTCTCAGGCCCGGTGCTGCCATGACACAGCTATATAGTCTTTATCCAGAGCCTGTCTGGCTCACATCCA
>NW_009647419.1:3163250-3167177 GCF_000708025.1 Charadrius vociferus | reverse complement strand
ATCAGCACGTAAAGAACAAGCTGAGATGTGTCTGTTTACCCGACATTAAAAAAAAACTACAAAGTGAGAGTTCACTCAGCAAACCGGTCTTACAATAGTTGGACAAGGTCCAGCATACCCCATACAACTAGACGCACCTTCTTTTGGGAAAAGAAATATTTTTAAAGCTCCCAACAGTTCTGTTATGGAGCTGACTTATGTTTCATACTTCCAAAGCATGATGGAAATGGCCAGTGAAAGTGCTGTCCCCTCACTTCAGAGATTTAATGTTAAAAGGTGGGAATCAAATGTTTGCCGTGTGGCAAGAAGAGAGATGGCACTGCAAATATGCAGAAAACAGTGGAAAAGATGACCGAGGGCGCTAAGCTGGAGCGATATAAAACCACTACGTCCGTGATCATTGCCTTTGTCCAGACTGCAAGCCACCTCACCGCTGACAGTGTTACTGCAGTAATAGGATGGTATCATCTCTAGAGGAAGCAGTGAGGACTCCTACCTTAACTTCAATACACAGAAATCTGCAGGGGAACCTGAATTAGCCCAGGGGGCAAGACAAACATTAGAGGTTCATTATCTTGTGGCTGGCGAAACTGCATCACCTTAAAACACTTTTGAATGAAGAGTGTGTGTGTGTGTATGGGCACATGCCCCCTTTAGCATTTTTCCCAGCAGTTGTGATTCAATTTATCTGCTTGGGATCATGGCAAGTTGCCAAAAAAACAATGTTCCTGCGACAAATGGAAGAAAATAATAAACTCAGAGAGCCACCAGCTGCCCCTCACCTTGACCCGCGTGTCCTTGTGTTTCAGCATCCCCTTGTTGTTCATCATGATGCGGTTGGCTATGACCTTGTTGATGGGCACAAGCAGCAGCGCCAAGGCCAGGCCTGCCAGAAAGACAACCCCCACTTGCTGGTAGAGGAGGTAGAGGGTAATGGCAAACTGGAAAGGCAGGCTCCACACCTCATGGAAGCTGAGGCAGAAGTTGACCAACCTACCGGTGTCAGTGCTCATGAAGTTGACAATTTCCCCCACAGTGAAGCGGGCAAGGCTACTGCTGCTGACCCGCAGAGCCTTGCGATAGATAGCAGAGATGATGGCAGCCCGCACCATCAGCATCACCTTGTTCACCTCATAGCTGAACTGATTCCGCAAAAGAGCGCCCAGGAAGGAGCCAGCAAAGAGCCCGAGGGCATAGAGCACCCCATGGCTCAGGGGCTCCTGCCGTGACTCCATGAAGTTAACCAGCAGGTTCAGAAGCAGAGGACCTGAGAAACCCAACAGGTTGCCAGCCAGCTTGAGAAGTCCAAGGGAGTAGAAACGAAGCCCAAAGGCTGAATGAAGAACTGAAAAGAGTCGCACAGCCTCCTGGGCACAGTGCAAGTTGTCTGGGGCATCACTACTCCCATTGCCTCCAGCAATGATTGGGCTAGTAAGAGACACTGTCTCCTCCTCTACTTGGTGCAGAGCTGCCTTCTTCTGCCAGCAGGAGTAGAACCAATCACAGACTCTGGCAGCTTGGAGCTGTCGAGGAAGCACATAGACATCCTGTGGCTGGTTCAGCTTCCACTGATAGCCGCATTTCATCAGAGGGTTCATCCAAACATAAAAGAAGCGTGAGAGCCAGCTTTCACCATCTTCTGCCACTCTCTGCTGATCAGACACTGGGATCCCTGGCTCTGAGATGGGCTGGTCTTGTTGCCAGGAGCGATTGATGGAGAGGAAGTCTTGCCTGCCAGTGGTGGGTAAGAGGTAGCCGATCACATACACAAGCAGAGAGAGCAGCTGCAGACAGAGGATGGCAAACCTGGAGGAGGCAGCAGGGTGGGCAGGGGACCAAGCTGTCCTGCTTTGGTAGTACCACACCAGTGTGATGATGAAGGAAGGTAGGGGTAAGAGAGTGAGGAGGGGCAGGACTGCAGGGCCCCTGGTAGAGCCATGAACGGACCTGCAAAGCATGAGAAGAGCGAGGCTGTGGGTGAGCCATGTCAGGGTGGCAGTGCCATTGGCCAGCACTTCCAGGTACACAGGGCCCAGCTCCTGCTGAGAAACGGTGGCTGGGATGGTATCAGCAAGGAATAGGCCAGCAAGTATGAAGGAGGTAGTGATTCTGCATCTCCAGCCTGGGCTGCAAGGCACCCTGAAGCCAGATCTAGAGGAGGAAAGAAAAGGAAAAAAAAATTACAGTTGAAATTCCATCACCTCTCAGTCAGTACCCTCCTTTCTTCCTCTCCTCTTCCCCCCTTTATCTCTTCACTCTTACATAACCTCCTGGATTAATCTCCCTAGATTTGTAATTTTTTCAGACTGTAGGCACTGCTGAACTACACCAGATCATTATAGCCCAGTATCTGATCAATACCAGAGATTCAGATGCTACCAAAAAACAGCATTCCTCTACAGAAATTTCTTTGCAAACTATGGTATTTTGTGGTCAAATCAGGCTCCAATTCTTGAGGATTAACAAAAAAAAGGGTATTTAGCCTCTTTAACACAAATTCCGGATGGTCAAATTCTGTGTATCACATCTCTGATCCTTGATTTCTCTTGTCTTTATGATATTTCGTCTAGAAACATTATTTTTATCAGTGTTGGTTTCAGTGATGCTGTGTATGTAAAGTTCATAATCTACTGCCCAACAAAATACTTCATTATCACTTGATTCATTATCATTTGTGGCCTTTCAATATCAGTGAATGTTACCATGTTTACAAATTTCAGAAGAGGAACAGAAAAAAAATGTTTGGTTTCTCTGAACTGCTTATCACCTTATATACATCTCCCATGCCACCTTGGATTTATATCCTCTCCCAGAAGACAGCCAGTTCTCCCAATCCACTGAAATTCTTTTGCATTTTTTTCAGCGATTCTATGCTTACTACCTTCTCTATTCTTCCTGGATTCCTTTCTGCAATGGAGGGAGCAGAGCTGTACACCGTACTCTGAATTAGGACGGATGCTGACAAATTTAATAGCATTATAATATTGGGTCCTTCTCTAATTACATATTCAGCACATTATAGGGAGATCTAATTTCCAGCCTTTCCACCCCACCTCCAGTCCTGAATAATAATCAAGAGCTAGACAAGTTAGTCATCATACCTTGGAGTGCCAAGGAAGCAGGCACTGACCACTGCAAGGATCACGTGAGGAATCACGTTTAATGTCAGCTGGTTAAAACAATGGCCAACGCTGCCATGAACCCACACAGGGAGTGGATCTTCTGGGCTGGTCCCACAGAAACTAGCCAGGATATTCTCCATCCTTTGCTGGGAACTGAATGTGAGAGACAGAAGCTCCTAGAGTAGCAAAGAAAAAAACAGCATGAGGTACAAAATGACAAGAAGTACAGTCCCAGTCCGAGGAGGACTGCGGTAAGAAATGAACATAGGGCTAGAAGCAACTTCCTGGGTCACACAGTCCAGGCCCTCCTATTGTGCACTTGCTATCATATCATCTACTTTACAAAATGATTGAGCTCCACCTTAAAATAAATTATGTTGTTTGTTCCCTTAAGTCACCCTAGGACCTCAGTGCTCCGGGACTGCAAAGCTTATTGCTTATTTCCAGGGTGACTTTTTCCCATGGCCAGTTTATCCTTTGAAACTAACATCAGAAAGCATTTGCCTTGCTATTGATCACTCTGAAAATGTTTTCAGCTGCTTAAACAATAATCAATTATATTTCCATCTTCAAAACAATTCCCACAATGGTACTCCTTAAGACACAACACCCTACAGATTGGAGGGGAAGATGCCGGTGTCCATCCAGGAAAGCAGGTGGTACCTCCAGGGTACACAGGACAGAGGAACCAGCAGGACTCCGTCCTTGCCTGGGAAGGCCTCGGCTTTACAGCCATTTCTGTCCGCACCAGCCGGTCCCATCTCCAGCCC
The DNA here is from genome assembly GCF_000708025.1 of Charadrius vociferus. NCBI lineage: Eukaryota > Metazoa > Chordata > Aves > Charadriiformes > Charadriidae > Charadrius > Charadrius vociferus. Next base: position 3,163,285 of record NW_009647419.1, on the reverse strand, counting down.
GGGGCCGGCTGGGAGCCACAGGCCCGGGGCGGGGG